>NC_068994.1:31583681-31589684 GCF_001194135.2 Octopus bimaculoides
TATATATTTATACACATATACATATGTATTTAGGTGCAGGAGTGGCTGTGTGGTAAGTAGCTTGCTTACCAACCACATGGTTCTGGGTTCAGTCCCACTGCGTGGCACCTTGGGCAAGTGTCTTCTGCTATAGCCTCGGGCCGACCAAAGCCTTGTGAGTGGATTTGGTAGATGGAAACTGAAAGAAGCCCGTCGTATATATGTATATATATATATGTATGTGTCTGTATGTGTTTGTGTGTCTGTGTTTGTCTCCCCAACATCGCTTGACAACTGATGTTAGTGTGTTTACGTCCCTGTAACTTAGCGGTTTGGCAAAAGAGACCGATAGAATAAGTACTAGGCTTCCAAGGAATAAGTCCTGGGGTCGATTTGTTCGACTAAAGGCGGTGCTCCAGCATGGCCGCAGTCAAATGACTGAAACAAGCAAAAGAGCAAAAGAGCATATATATATATATATATATATATATATATTCTGATTGGATCTTCCATGTGTAAACATGTACATATATATATATATATGTACACATACATATAAAACATTCACATATACATACACAGATGCATGCACACAAGCACACACAATCTACACATTTACATACATGTATACACATGCAAGAAAAATATTAATACCAACCAAGTTTGTCAATTCTAAGACGTCAATCTATTAAGTCTAAAAGCTCCATTTTAGACTCTAGATTCTAAATCTACAATTGTTAGTCATGTTTTGATGATTGTTTCTTCACCACCGTACAATAACAAATGTAGATTTTCATTTTTGGTTTATTTCTTATTCTTCGCTATTGTATTTTTGTTTGTTTTCTGTTATCTGGTTCATTTCCAGCTTATCCACAGGAGGAATCCGCCATCTTGCTTTTCAAGCTGACAAAACTACTGTTCTTTGACAGTTCAGCTGAATAGAATTACTGACAAAAAGCTTTGGAAACTCAAACAGCATGATGTTAGCCTGCTTTGTTGGGTTTTGTTTACCAACCATCATCAGTAACACAACTATTGCTACTATCACAACAACAACACTTGGCTAATGGAGAGGATTTGTTTTGTATTTCCCCTCTTTGACTAATGATTATTATCACCGTTATCCTAATTATTGATTTCTTACATAATCACAAGGCTGCAAATGTACGTGGTGGTGGTGGTGAGAGTGAGGGGAGGAAATGGTAATGACAGTATAGCTGACTGGATCAAACCTCGGTATTCAACTGGTATTAAACTTTATTGATGCTGGAAAGAGATTTGATCTCAGAACATAAAAGGTACATAAACAAATACCAAAAGGTGTGTCTGTCATTTGACCTATTCTGCCAAGTCATTGCCTTCATTATTATTAGTGCTGGTGTTGTTGTTCTTATTATTATTGAACTGGCAAGCTGGTGGCATCATTAGCATGCCAGACAAAATGCTTAGCAGGATTTCATCCATCTGTATGTTCTGAGTTAAAATTCTGCCAAACCTTTCACCTTTTTGAGGTTAATAAAATAAAGTACCATCTGAACACTGGGGTCAATGTAATCAACTTCCCTCACACCCAAAATTTCAGGCCTTCTGCCTATAGTACAATGAATTATTATATGAAGTGGTGAGCTGGCAGGATTGTTAGCATATTGGGCAAAATACTTGGTGGCATTTCATTCATCCAAGTTTGACTTTATATTTCATCCTTTCAGAGTTGATAAAATAAGTACCAGTTGAGCAATTGGGATTGATATATTCAATTTAGCCCCTCTCCCGAAATTGTTGGCTTTGTGCCAAAATGTGAAACCATTAACTATTGTTATTATTAAGGTAGCAACAGCTGGCAGAATTATTAGCACATTGGACAAAACACTTGGTGTTATTTCTTCCAGCTATTCATATTCTGAGTTCAAATGCCACTGAGATCAACTTTCTGAGCTGGGGTGATGTTTTTTTTGGGAGATGTTTTTTAGGAAAAAAAAGTGTATTTTATATCCCATCAAAAGCAGTTTTTGATATAAAAGACAGTATGACAGTATAAGGTGGTGAGCTGGCAGAATTGTTATCACGCCAGACAATGCTTTGTGGCACTCTGTCCATCTTTATATTCTGAGTTCAAATTCCGTCGAGGTCAGCTTTGTCTTTCATCCTTTCTGGTTGATAAAATAAGTACCAGTTGAGCACTGGAATCAATGTAATCAACCGACTTAATCCCTCCTCCAAAACTTGCCGGCTTTGTGCCAAAATTTGAAACCAATATAGAAGACAGTATAAAGTTGTAATATCAGCTACAGGGATTGAATGCTGTGTCTGCCATATTGTGAAAAAGTGTATATTTTGCTAATGTATGTCAATGAATGATGTAAAAATTAGCAAGAAAACCAGAATATCTGGTACTTTAGAATAAAAATACTGTGTGTGGTATTTGTTCTGCTCTGGGTCATACAGATGATCCCTTATTCTTACCATTAAAGGTATGGTGAATTAATGATTGGCTCATTGAAAACCTGCAGCCAACATCACTACTGTTCACTAGTTATCTTTTGTTTTTTACTAGTATCAGTCATCAGACTGCAGCCACGTTGGAGCATTGGCTTGAAAGCTTAGTCAAACAAATCAACCCCAGGACTTATCTTTCTTTTTTGTGAGTCTGGAGCTTGTTCTATTGATCTCCTTTGCTGAACCCCTAAGTTATGGGGATGTAAACAAGCCAACACTGATTGTCAAGTGGCAGGTGACAAACGCAGACTCAAAGAGTATATATATGTGCCGGTAGCACGTAAAAGCACCCACTACACTCTCGGAGTGGTTGGCATTAGGAAGGGCATCCAGCTGTAGAAACTCTGCCAAATCAGATTGGAGCCTGGCGTAGCCATATGGTTCACCAGTCCTCAGTCAAATCGTCCAACCCATGCTAGCATGGAAAGCGGACGTTAAACGTTGATGATGATATATATATATATATATATATATATTGTATACACACACACATATATATATAATTATTTGCAGGATCCAATCGAATTGAGGTATTTTAATAAAAAAGACACCAAGGTAGAGTCACAAACAGCATACTCATGTATCAACAATGTATAGACACTCACATACCTACTACAGTATATATGGATTTGTCCTTCCAGTTACACATACATCCACATGTACAGACCAAATACACTCAATGTATATGTAAAAATCATACAGGGGTATACTCTGGCATGCAGTCCATGGTCCACTATAAGCTTAAGATCCAACACAGAGAAGGTTCTGAGTGCTGTGTACTGTAAATAATAACACAAATGGACTGAGGTTCACTACAGCTGTTTCAGACATGTTTTTTTTATTGATGAACAAAACAATTACATCATGTAAAAAAAAAGCTTTCTTCAGGTGAATTAAAATCCAAAATTTAATATTTAAGATTTTTCACACAAAAAGTATAGAATGTATTTTGACTCCCTCAATTGGCACCGGGATGAGAGTCAAAATTCATTCTATACTATTTGTGTGAAAAATCCCGAATGTTAAATTTTGGACTTTAATTCACCTGAAGAAAACAGTCTTTTTACATCACACACACACACACATACACACACACAATGGGTTTCTACAGTTTCTGTCTATCAAATTAATTCACAAGGCATTGGTTGGCCCAGGGCTGTAATAGAATACACCTGCCCAAGTTACTGTACAGTGGGACTGAACCTGAAACTAGGTAGTCACAAAGCAAACTTCTTACCCACACAATCATGACTTGTATATTCTAAGCATTACAAAGTAGTTTAAATTCTTCCAGTCAGTTAGTTGTAGTGGTTGGTGAATACTCTAAGTGTTGTATGAAGTGTACTCTGTCAGTTCTACCACCTCCCAGCTGTGTATAACTCAATTGGGATCTTGGAGTAGGCCTTTATTTGTAAAAGGGATATGTACAAACATATCTAGGAGGATGGTTTCCATCACCTGCTTAGCTATCACAGATGAGTTGTGGGTGAAACATATTTGCTATCATGAGTAGTTTGACTGAGTGAGTAGTTTATTGAAAGTAGTAATTTATTTAAAGTACCAGACAGCTGGTGGGTGTTAAGAGTTGTGTTGTTGGAAGATGTAAAGAAGATGGTTATAGAATGTGTAGTCCAAAATGGGAGAGAATCAAAGTACAATGCCATAGGTGTGACTGTGTGGTAAGAAGTTTGCTTCCCAAAGCACATAGTTCTGGGTTCAGTCCTACTGCATGGCACCTTGGGAAACTATCTTCGGCCAAAACCTTGTGAGTGGATTTAGTAGACAGAAACTGAAAGAAGCTTGTTGTATAAATATATATATGTGCACCAGCATGACCGCAGCCACTTGGCTGAAACACATAAATAAATAAATAAATGTGTGTCTTTGTGTCGCTGTTTGTCCCCTCACCACCACTTGACAGCCAGTGTTGGTGAGTTTACCTCGCTGTAACTTAGCAGTGTGGGAAAAGTGACTGGTAGAGTAAGTACAGGCTTAAAAAAATAAGTCATGTAGTTGATTTCTTCGACTAAAACTCTTCAAGGTGGTGCTCCAGCATGGCCACAGTCTAATAACTGCAACAAGTAAAAGATAAAAGAAACCAGATACCTTATGTCAATGGTTTCCATAAAGTAATCTCCACAAAGGACAGACATCCATGAGGCTTAATCCTGTACCAGGATTAAAAACACTACATGGTCTCTCGGTAGCTTTAGCTGGATCTACTTTGTTGTAAGCTTTTAGGTTAGTATCTCCAGGTTGGGGATAATTTCCACCCTACAGACTTAAGAGATTCTGAAAATAGCCATAAATGCTGCTGCCTTTCCTGCTCTAAGTTACTTTCAAGCATTTTAGTCACTCATACCAATCCCTGGACTTATTTCAGTCAAGTGCTTTTTATCAACCTCCTTCATTTTATTGGTGTATATATATATATATATATAATTTTTGCATATACATATAAAGATATAAAGGAACTATTTACATACATATATTTTGCTTCTTATATACACATAAAGGAGCTATGTGTGTGTGTGTCTATATATATATATATATATATATATATATATATATATATATATATATATATATATATATATATATAGACATGCATATATATATACATATGATAACATTAGCAATAATAAATATAATAGGAGATGAAGTGAAGGAGAAGAAAAAGAATATATACACACATAACTATCAACATAAGCATTATACTTCTCACTTTTGTTGGTATGTTCAGCAAAATTTAGCTATGAATAATGCTCCTCCACCCCGTCACCATCTACTGTTATTATCTAAAGATATCACAAAAAAAGCAGAAACAAACAAGCAAAAAAAAAAAAACTATATACATATGCACACATATAGAAGCATAATATGCACACATATAGTGGCTTCCCCACCCCCACCCTACTGATTACCAAAAGATGGAATTCCTTCAAAAATTCCAACAGCATCTGTTTAACCATTTCATATAATTCCTATAAAGACTTGCCAATTTTCCACAAATCAACACCTCCATGGCAACTGCCACCACCAGCACCACCACCACCACAGCCACCGCTATTACCATCACTACCACCACTGCTTCCACCATCACCAGCACCACAACCACAACAAGAACCACTACCAATGCTGCTGCTGCCATCGCCACCACAACAACCACTGCAATACCCATTTCTCTGCCAAAAAGACAGAAAAAAAAAAAAAAAATCCCAATTTACTGTAGGCCAAAGAATATATTGCCATTTGAGATTCTTACCAGTTTACAGGTTGAGGAGGAAGATGGTGGTGGTGGTGGTTGGTGGGTGGTGATGTGAAAGTGGTGATAGTCATATAGTTAATAATGAAGGTTAGAAGCAGAGAGATGGTGGAACGATGGGTGTTGTAGCAAAACAATGGCTGTAGTAGTAGTAGCAATGGTGGTGATGGTGGTAGTAGTAGTAGTTGTAGCAGTGGTGGTTGCAGTAGCAGTAGTAGTAGTAGTAGTAGTAGTAGTAGTAGTAGTAGCAGCAGTAGTAGTAG
>NC_068994.1:31589694-31593108 GCF_001194135.2 Octopus bimaculoides
TAGTAGTAGTAGTAGTAGTAGCAGCAGTAGTAGTAGTAGTAGCAGTAGTAGTAGTAGTAGCAGCAGTAGTAGCAGCAGTAGTAGCAGTGGTGGAAATGTGATCAGAATGTGATAGTGATGGAAGCTTTTTTTGCAGTTGTTCAAATGCACAAAAGCCTTCTTCCCCCAACAAAAGTTTGTTTGGGTAGCTTAGTGGTTAAAGCAATAAGACAATGGACTGCATGCAGATAGCTAGAAGTCACCAGGCTGTCCAATAATCAATCAAAGTATCAACTGTTCAAACCCTTTCATGATCACTGCATAACATCCATAGTAAAGGCGTTTCCTCTCTCAAATGACAAATTTACCAAGCTATCACAGAGCCAATGAAGAGCCTCCCACATGGTCATGCAATCTGCTAGGAATAGTAGCCAGTTTTTCCTCAAATTATACATATCCTACTTTCTTTTACTTGTTTCAGTCACTGAACTGCAGTAATGCTGGGGTACAACCTTGAAGGGTTTCAGTTAAACAAATCAACCCCATTACTTACTTTTCTATTTAAATGTGGTATCTATTGCACCAGTCTATTTTGCTTAACTTGGATGTAAACAAACCAGCACTGGTTAATAAACGGTGTTGAGGGAGCAAAGACACACACACACACATATATATATAGACATACACGATGGGCTTTCACAGTTACTGTCTACCAAATTCCCTCACAAGGCATTGGTCTGTCCAGGCCTGTGCCATATAGTGGGACTGAACCTGAAAGTGCAAGCTTTCAAAGCAAGCTTCTTAATCACAAACCACACAGACATGCCAAGAGAAAATAAACAGAACTGCCAAGACCAGAATGCCTTTGATCAGAGGTTTGCTCAATCGGGACAAATCAGGGACTAAATAACAGTTTCTAACTTAGGCACAAGACCACAGTTCTGAGGGGAGGAAGTTAGTCAATACCAGCAAACCCAATAATAAACTGGTTCCTTATTATATCAACACAGAAGAGATGAAGGGTAAAGTTGACTTCAACAAAGTTTGACTTAGAATGTAAAGAGTCGAAGAAACAAATACAAAAAAGAAGCCAATTTTTCCAAGGTTCTAATGATTCTGCCAGCTTACTGCCAATTTGGGGTGAAATAATGTAAGGAGCAGAAGCACTGTAAAAATGAGTACTTCATAATTTCACAGTGCTAAGATTGGGTTCTGTGCCAAATCTTACCAATGTAGTGAGAGAAAATTAGCTGTATGATACAGGCATAGGTATGGCTGTTTCCCAACCATATGGTTTTAGGTTCAGTTCCATTACATAGCACCTTGAGTAAGAGTCTTCTGCTATTGCCCTGGGTCAACTAAAGCCTTGTGAGTGAATTTGATAGACAAAGAAGCTCTCTCTCTCTCTCTCTCTCTCTCTCTCTTGTGGATCCAAAGAATTAAACAGAGCTTACAGTAAGCTCCCTATCTGGTACATGGCTATCAAGATGTAACATCACCATTGTTCTGAAAATCCAGGAACTGCAATGGTGGAGATTATGTATAAAAATTAACCAGATAAGATAAGTGAAGTGAACAAATAGATGTTTATCTTATTATTTAGTTGACAACTGTTTCATAATCTGTGTTTAGTTGCATAAGAGACACTATATCATCTATCACATATATTGTTTGTGACAACATTATGAAACTATTTGCTGTTTATAGTAGAGTCTGGTGTTTTAACCTGTGATGAAATATTCTGAAGTGTAGTCTATGGGTATATCTATAATCACATATACACTGTGTCCCACATTATTAGGGAAATCAACGTTCTCTCAATAAATAAATGTATATTCATTCAAAACCAGTTGTTTTCTCACTGACTGCTGGCAAAACCTATCTGCATACATTCTGTTAAAATAAATTGGATCTGCAGACGCCAACAAATGGCAGCACTTTTGTGATTGGGCAACATTTTCACCGTCCCAAATTATTAGGCATGTATAATAAAAATGATAATTGTGTTAGAACAAACATGTATTTAATTCAACAGTAAAGGTTTAACAAAAAAATTATTCATAAAGGACTTAATGGTAAACATAATATGTTTGAATGAAACTAATCATGGGATTATCATGTCATACAGCTCCTAATGTTTGATGTATGATCCTCCACATGCAATAATCTTCCTTATGCGATGATCCATTGAATTTGTCAAGGTGATGATATTCTCTTATGTCACACTTTGAGCAGCATCTACAATAGCATCCCAGAGGGCAACTTTATTTGAAAACTGCCATCCATCTAGGTAAACACGCATCTTCAGGACACGCCACAGATTTTCAATTGGATTTGAGTCAGGGAAATAAGGTCGTCACTCCATCAGACAACCTCCAGAGAAGCCAATTTGCTGCAGGTATTCCTTAGAATGCTTTGCTGCATGAGACAGGGCATTATCTTGCATGACAACCGGCTTTCTCTTGAATGAAAATTTTTGCTTTTTGAACCATGATTGGAAAGTGTCCTTTAAAAAGTAACATATGTTTATAATGGCATCTTAATGCCATCTGGGACTTTCTATGGCCCAACCATCATACTACCAATGATGCCAGCCCAAAACATGACTCCACCTCCCCCCTGTTGGTGTCTCAAACGATGAGGACAGTTCCCACTGATTGATACCCAACCTTTACTCCAGCCATCTGGTCTGTGAAAAGTAGCACGGCATTCGTCAGTGAACAGAACTGTTGAAAAATCAATCTTCATGTATTCTTCTGCCCATTTCAGTCTCTTCTGCTTATGAACAGCCTTCAGAGGGGGCCTTGTAACAGGCTTAATATGCCTGGCTACCTGCTTCAAGAGGCAACACCTAGTAGTTTTTGATAAGTCTTCCCTGCCACAAGGTTTGAAGACTTCTCTACTTGTCAGATATGGATTCTGCACAACTTCCGTTTTCACATTGACAAGTACAATTTGAAGCAACCCTCAACTTAGCCTTATTTGTCCTTAAATGGATAGAAATAGGTGACTGCACAAATTTCTTCACTGTTTGGTGATCTCTTCCCAGTATTTTTGATATTTCTATGGTTGTTTTACCTTTTCCAAGCTCTGACACAATGGTAGACTTCTCATTTGAGGTAAGATCACATTTCTGACCCATGATGACACTTAAATTGGGCACCTGCCTAATAATTTGGGACAGCAGAAATGTTGCTGCAACACAATAATGGCTGCTGTTTGTTTTCATCTGTGCAGATTTGATTTATTTTAACAAAATGTGTGCAACAGTCAATGGGAAAACAACTGGTTTAGAACGAATATACATTTATATTATTGAGAGAACGTTGATTTGCCTAATAATGTAGGACACAGTGTATATATGAATAATGATGTACCCATTAGTATAACTGTGCGGTATACATATACGACAGGCTTCTTCAAGTTTCCATCTAC
>NC_068994.1:31593539-31603796 GCF_001194135.2 Octopus bimaculoides
TATATATATAGTAAATAAAAAAAAAAACAACAATGTGAGGACGTGGTACATGTAAAGTATTAACAGACACACTCAGGGAAGGAAAGAAAGGTAGTTTTACATTGCGAGCAAAGCTCTTCTTCAGAAACAGGAGACAGAGGATAGTCCAAGAGAAAAGGAAGACAGAGGAAACAAAATTGACAATTCACATGTGGGAGGTATTATCAATCCAGGTAAAATACCTTATAAGCTCTCTGTTAGTACACCAAGCTAACAGTATTGTTTAAAATAGTAAAGGACTTAGTATTCTTGTGGCAGGGTCCAAGGTTATATTTCAATACCATTCCATATTGTAAATCCATGGTTGTGTTTCAGTTATACTAGTTTTGACATAGAGTGATATGCAAGATAAGACATAAAGAATGGTTATTGCATATTTTTCTACAATAAAGAAAAATATTTAATGATCATTATTTATGCCTTGTCTTATATGTATATATATATGCATGTGTGTGTGTGTGTGCATGTGTGCATCTGTGTGTATCTTGTTTAGATATCATGTGATATTTGTAAATCATCATCATACAAGCAAGATTGTTCATTTCTATTCTTCCATGAAAAATATGTCTAATTACAGGAAAAATGTATGGGTTAGCAACAAGAAAGGCATCCAGCTGTAAAACAGTAACTCAATAATATATTCATCTAAGCCATGCAAGCATGGGAAAACAGACATATAAATGAAGACAGCCTACAGATGGTATGAAGCTCAAAACAGTAAGCTTGCCAAACACTAGTCAATCAGCACTAAGCTGTATTTTTCATTTGGGTGTACCTACACATACACACACACACACACACACATGTAGCTAGAGAGCATGAGCGTCACTCTTGATGGGATATAGACCAGTAATCTAGCAGTTCTTGGTTGACCAGATGAGCTGTAACTATCAGATAGAATCTAAAAAAGTTACTTGTTTGCAATTCATTATAAATACTTGTTCTACTAATTGTCAATATTGAAAGCTGAAAGAGAAAAAAAAAATTGGCTTGAGTATAGACTGAACTCAGTCCCATAAAGCAATGCTTCTCAAACTATCTGATGTGGAGTACAGGCAGATTTTTTTCCTATGTGCCAGGGACCAGTAATATTTCTTAGTAATATTAATTTATACCAGAATCGATATATGTAATGAATATAAAAGTTGACAATTTTTTAAATCTTATATTTATCTTGTAAACAAATAATACAATATTACATAAGCTTTTTATAAGCATCTTATAATGTTTCTTTCTTTTCTGGAAACTCACCGTGTACCGGCAGCTGATGGCTCATGGACCATCACTGGTCCACAAACTACCACTTTGAGTGCCATAAAGCACAGATCTAGATGATGTGAAGTATTCAGTCCAAACTGTCTTCCCATTCTACACAATGTGATGGCCCTGTTCGATGAATTCTGGACATTCATGTTTATTAACAGTGATGGTGTGTGGCCTAGTGGCTAGGGTGTTCCATTCACAACTGAAAGATCATATTCTTGATGCCTGAACTAGGTAGTGTGTTGTTTTCATGAGAGAAACATTTCATTTCACTGCTCCATTCCACACAGCTGTAAATGAGTAAGCCTGTGATGAACTGGTGTCCTGTTCAGGGAGTATCTTGTGATCTCAGCCACTTTTATGTCATTGAAAACTAGGTAACCAACTCTCTGAGTCCTAGGACTTGAGACTGCAGTTACATCTCTATTAGGGTTACTTGATAATTTCCTCCAAAAAGGTTATCAAATATTTCAAATATAAAATAAATATAGTATTGGGAGTGGCCTTAACTGCAATGGCTAAAACAAAGAAATAACCAACACTTAATTATGTTTTTTCATGCAGAAAGCACTCTTTTGAAAATTACCACTGTCATTAAAGAACTACAGTAGCCATAGCACCATGTTGTACTCTACAGTTTATTGAACCACTGACTGCTGAATTGGTAGAGTCATTAGGGTGTTCCGTGAATGCCCTATGGTATTTGGTCCAGCTTTCTACACTGTGAATTCAAATTCTAATGAGGTCAACTTCACCATTTATTCGATGCTTACAGTGTTTGTTCCAGCCTTTTGCATTCTGATTTCAAATCTCACCATGGTCTACTTGGGTGACAGATTTAATCTGTCACCTGATTTTATCCTACCACCTGGTACTTTGGGCCCCTTTAGCAGAGTCTACTCTGCTGTAATCATCTATGTTAGGATACCCTCCTCCCCCTCTTTCCTTCCCACCTGTCTTGGAGGCCCTGCAAAGGATTACAAGCACTGTCTTACTCTCTGACTAATCAATTAAAAAAACAAATTTTCCCCCATGCTATCATTAGTGCTGTAGTTGCTGTATATTTCAAGAGTTAATCAAGAGATTAACAAAATCCAACAAGGAGACATTTACTCATCACCACTTAATCTGCTATTATAACAGCCAAATCTTCCAATTAAAAAAGATATCCATCTTAGATGTTGCAATAACATAAAATGCGTGATATGCCGGATTCAAAAATTAGAACAAAAAAATTAGTAGTAGAGAGCCAATCTTGTTTATATAATTAACCCTTCTGATAGTCATCTGTTTGACCCATTTACTAACCCACTTGAAGCTACCTGCTTCAATGTGTTCATATTTTAATTAAAATATTTACTGAATTCTCATTACACAAGTTGCGTAAACTAAATTTCAACTGGAAAAAATCCATCACAACATTACTGTTAGGGTTACCATAAGAAAAAAATGTAGTGAAACAAACATCAGCTAAATATTGGATAAGTCTGCATGCTGTAGTGAGATGAAAATCCTGTCAGTTCACCTTGGCTTTATTTGATGCAGCCAGAGTTTTGTCTTCTCATGTCATACAAATTCATATTTGCAAACTTAGCATGTGTGGCTGTGTGGTAAGAAAATTGCTTTTCAAATACATGGTTTTGACTTCAGTCCTAATGCATGGCACCTTGGGCAAGTATCTTCCATTAGAGCTTTGGGCTGACAAATGCCTTATGAGTGAATCTGGTAGACAGAAACTGAAAGAAACTTACCATCTATATGTGTGTGTGTGTGTGTACGTTTGTTTGTGCCCCACTACCACTTGACAACTGGTATTGGTTTGTTTCTGTCCCCACAACCTAGTGGTTCAGCAAAAGAGACCAATAGAAAAAGTGTCAGGCTTTAAAAATAAGTACTGGGGTCAATTTATTCAACTAAAATTCTTCTTGATGATGCCCCTGCATGGCTACAGTCCAATGATTGAAACAAGTGGAAGGAATGGGCTCTGCTAAAAACATCCAATATTTCAAAAGGCATCCATAAATTTATTTTTTCGTCAACCAAATTTCATTCACAAGTCTCAGTCAAACCTGAGATTATGATAAAAGACACTTGCCCAAGGTGCTGCATAGTGGGATGGAACCAGGAACCACATAGCTGCAGAACAAACTTCACCACACAGCTATGCCAGCTCCCACAACAAGCTGAGAACTTCAACTCAGAGGAATCAAAGGTGGATTATGAAAATAGAATCTTGGAACATACCTAGATATGTCACTCCATCCATCTACTTCTATTGCCCACTATTCCTGGGTGGGCTGTTGGGGTAGAGTCCTCAGGTACTTCCTCCATTGGATTTTATCAGAAGCAAACATCATTATACTTATCTGCTGGATTCTCAAGCATGACCAACTGAGACAATAGCTATTATCCAACCATCTTGCTCTTGGTCTATCCCTGGGTTTCTTGCTGGTTGACTTGGCTTGAAGAATTTGTCTTGCAATCCTTTCCTATGACAGAGAAGTAGTGGCTTGACCTGGAGACTTCCTGATCTCTGAGCTGTGCACTCCAGAAATTCTTCAGAGGATCTCCATTTCAGCTGCTTGTTTTCACAATTCTACACTTTCAGTCATTACCATAGCATGACCATAGCTGAAGACAGGCATGAAAATTAAATTGAAGATAGCAAGTTGGGCTTTTTACAAACCTCTCCTCTTTTGAAGACTGAATGCTGAATCTGGCATGCCACTACACCAGAATCTGCAATTCTAGCATCCAATTCATTCTCTTACCTCCCATAACCCAAGAATATGGCTTTAAGATACTTCTCCACTTGCCACAACAATGTTCCCTGAACATGCAGAGTGCACTAGAACTAAAATCACGATCAAATCTATCATGTTCAGTTTTGTTGGAATTATCAACAAAGGTTCATTCGAATTGTCCCATACCAAATCTGCTTGATGAAATCCAACATTGACCATACAATGACTACACTCAAACAGTCACAGAGTAAAATGTAATTCTGACATTAAAAACCTGATTTGATTTATGGGACAAAAAATTTTTAGTTTTTTTTTTTTAGACTGTCCTGCTACCACTGTCAACCACCACCACTACCACCACCATCATCATGTACTGCAAGGGTTGTAACCTAGTCTACTCTATCCTTCCTCACCATTCACTACCTGATGGTAGGTACCTGTTGTTTGTTTCCCTTAGTAATGTCCAGAGGGCTTTGTAGTTGCACATAAACAAGTATATATATACGAGCAATTATTTGCTCATAAGTGGCGACTAAAAATCCTCTAAACAGAATACATTAGCCTACATTTCCTCTAGACACTTAGCTGTCAAAAATAGATACCGAATCATTAAAGAAAGATTTATTTCTCATTAATTTAATTTTGTGAAACTAAAGCTAAACAATGGCCTTTACAATCATTTTAGGGTCACGGAAGTATCTACATTGTTTTTAGATGCGTATGCAACTGCAAATATCTTCATTAACATTTTTTTTGTCAGGCCTTAATAAGAGGAAAGCAGTAGCCATGACCTTTACCAGAGCCTTCAAAACTGGTTGGAAATGAGAAATAAGTTATCTTCAGATTAAAGACATGTTCTGAATGTTTGTGACATGGGCCATGTGCAGGCATTAAACTGGGTGACAGATTAGGTGTGCCACCCAAGATTCCGTATACTTCACTTTTACTTACAACATTTCAACTGATCATACAATAACTACAACAACCATCTAGACATAAATGTGATTGCAAATGAACTCCTTAACCATATGGCTCTGTATGAAGTAGTTACCATTTGTTGATTTGTTGGGGTAGATGTTGGAAAGAAATGTCATATATATATATATATATATATATATAGTGGTAGTAATGTTGGTGGATCTCAATCATATGACAATGAGGATTTGGTCATTCAATAAACTGAATTACCTACTTCTAAATTAGCAGGTAAACAGCTGAGCAATCTATAAACACATGCACTCTTACTGGTTATACTCTTTGAATTACAGGTACAATCCACAAGAAGCTTCCATACAGTTTTTGCTTGTGCAATTTCATTTACAAGATAGGCTATAGAAAATAACCTTTGCAAAAGACGCTATGCAGTAAGATTGAACTAAGAACATCATGGGTTGCAAAGCAAACTTTTAAACTTGTTAGCCATACTGTACATACCAAAAATATATATACTATCATAATCATCATTTAATGTCTACTTTCCCAAGTTTGAATGGGTGAGACAGAATTTGCTGAAACAGATTTTCTATGGCCAGATGCCCACCCTGTTCCCAAGCAAGGTAATATTCCCCATGGCCAGGCATGTTTTTCACCAAGACTAGAAACAAACAACATTTCTAGTATGACAGTAATACTCATTTATAACTATCACATGATGTCAAGACAAGGGCACACATACACACAAACACACACAGAGGATTCTTTCAGTTTCCATCTAACAAATCCACTCGCAAGGCTTTGGTCAGCCTGGGACTATAGTAGAAGATACTTACTCAAGTTACTGCACAGAGGGTCTGAAACCAAGACTAATGGTTGGGAAGTGAGCTTCTTAACTACACAGTCATAACTGATTATATATATATATATATATATATATATATATATCAGCCAGTCCACTTATGCGTACCTTCCTTCATTGGACACTAAACCCCACTTGTGAAGACCTGTTGAGGCAAGTGAAATCGAAATTGAGTTAAATTCGATGACTGGCACCCATGCCAACGTCTTCTCCTTCATTGGAAACGAAACTCAGCTTACGAAGACTTATTGGGGCAAGCGAAAGCGAAATCATGATGGCACCTGTGCCCAGCATCGCCTTTCTGACACTTGTGCCCGTGGCATGTGTAAGGACTTTCGAGCGAGATTGTTGCCAGTGCCCCTGGACTGGCTCTTGTGCGGGTGGCACATAAAATACACCATTTTGAGCATGGCCATTGCCAGTACCGCCTGACTGGCCTTCGTGCCGGTGGCACGTAAAAGCACCCACTACACTCTCTGAGTGGTTGGCGTTAGGAAGGGCATCCAGCTGTAGAAACTCTGCCAAATCAGATTGGAGCCTGGTGTAGCCATCTGGTTTCACCAGTCGTCAGTCAAATTGTCCAACTCATGCTAGCATGGAAAGCGGACGTTAAACGACGATGATGATATATACACTCACATACACAGAAACATATAATTCTTTTCTGGAACAATGAATCTTAAAGCAGATGAAGCTATCAAAGGATTTTTTAACCAAATATGTGCATCCTATTATTTATAGCTTTATCTGCTTCAAGATTCACCATTCCAAAAAGAATTATTTCATGTTCCCTGAAAGCTTATAAATTCTTATAATAATGTCAACACACACACACACACACACACACACATGCATGTGTGCACTTCTGTGTTTGGGGGTAAGTACAGAATCCTTTTTCTTAAGACCTCAACTGCTTTGCAACAAGACTCATTCATTAACAGTTGCAGGATCTCTTAGCAGCTTCAATCATTTTGCAGTGCACATCAATTTAGAACCATGTTCACTGTTTTATCAGCCACATTTCTAAATATACAATTATTGCCACAAATTTAATTAACATTATCATGAAAATTTTTTTCATCTTTGAGTGAGATTTAGATTTCAAGAAAGCAAGTCCCTAGTGGAATAAACTATAGGACTGCCTGATTAGAGCTGATATGGAGCTACAAACCAACATCTATTTTGAAATAAAACTGATATACAACATACCTAGACTGACCTGGTTCTAAGTTAGGGTCGACAGTTTATAGAGTTGGCAACAATAAAAAACTCATTGAGCATAGAGAGAGGCACTGAGCTGTAAAATTATAGCCAAAATATTAACAGATTTCTAACATTTATTTAGATCATTTTCATCATAGTACACAGTTAATCTAATGAAAGGAAGCCAGTGGTAATTGCAGTGGCATTCTGAAAAAAGAAAAAAATTCTAGAGCTTTATGAAAACTAGCTTACATAGAAAAAACTGCAATACTCAGTGAGTATGAGTTTCATCATCATCATCATCATCATCATCATCATCATCATCATCATCTTTTAACATCTGGTTTCCATGCTGACAGAGTTGGAGAGTTTGGCAGGATCCAGTGAGCTCCAGAGCCATGCTGAACTCCAATATTAACTTTGGTATGGTTTTTATAGCTGGATGCCTTTCCTAATGGCAACTACTTTACACTATGTACTGTTTTTTTTTTTTATTTTCTTGTTTTTCTTACATGCCACAGGTACTAATGATGTCACCAAATAATGTGAAAGCTGAGAAAAGAATAGGACAAAGGTAAATGGAAAAAGCCCCCTTAACTAAGTGGGCAGTGTTTTAGTGCCAGGTGTTGACAGGTTAAAAATATAACAATGGGATAAGCATTCTTCATGTGTCTTTAACCTATGTTTTGCCTTAAATAATGTATTTTTTTTTTCAGATTGTCTAATTAGGAAAATTTGGCTTTGCAATCAAGTGGTTTTGAGATCAGTCCTACTATGCAGC
Source organism: Octopus bimaculoides (assembly GCF_001194135.2). Classification (NCBI taxonomy): domain Eukaryota; kingdom Metazoa; phylum Mollusca; class Cephalopoda; order Octopoda; family Octopodidae; genus Octopus; species Octopus bimaculoides. The sequence goes on from NC_068994.1 coordinate 31,601,365, forward strand.
ACCATGGGGTGAGTGTCTTCAACTACAGCCCCAGGCTGACCATGACCTTCTAAAAGGATTTGGTAGACGGAAACTGAAAGAAACCTGGTATATATGTACACACACACACACACACACAATTACATAAATATTTTGAAGAAGATCTTTAAGAAATGCAGGTGAGAAGTTAGGTAAAACATATAGAGACAAAATATTGTATCACCTTACATTGGTTGTTTATTTCTTCCATAACATTTCAGGAAAGCTCTGCTTTATCAAATATGAGATAGGAAATAATCCAAGAGATCAGATGCCGATAATAACACCTTTTTACTGGTGTTGATACTAACATTTTTTTCTTTCTGATCGCTTGGATTATTTTCTATCTTATATTTGATAAAGGGTAGTTTCCCCAAAATATAACAGAAGCAGTAAACAACCTCTGCTGGGTGATACAATATCTTGTCTTTGAAGGCAGCAAGCTGGCAGAAACTTTAGCACACTGAGCGAAATGCTTAGTGACTTTACCTTTCATCCCTTCAGGGTCGATAAATTAAGTACTAGGTGTTTACTGGGGTCAATCTAATCGACTGGCCTTGTGCCTACAGTAGAAAAGAATATCTTGTCCTTGTCTTTATTGGTATCACCTTATATATCTTGTCCACCTTCTCAATCGCATTGCTTAAAAGTCTTTTTAAAAATATTTATATCATTTACACATTGCAATGCTTCAAGTCAATTATAGTAATCCATGCATGAATGCTTGCAAACACACACACATACTCAAACAAAAATTGTTTGCATTGATCACATGGATATTAAAACTTTGTGTTTTATTGTTGTACTCTTCATGTGTCCTCAGCTTGCATAATTCTGCAGACACTTATAGCTATTCTTGTGTAATGAGTATGTGTGTGTGTGAACATCATCGCCATACAGGCAAAGTTGTCCATTTCCACTCTTCTGTGAAAAACATGCCTGTATGGTGATGATGTTCACTTACAACCATCATGTAATGTCTAGACAAGGGTACACACAAGCATATAGTGGGTTTCTTTCAGATTCCATTTACCAAATTCACTTACAAGACTTTGGTCGGCCTGGGGTGGGGGGTGGGGGTACAGTAGAAGATACTCGCCCAAGGTGTCAGGCAGAGGACTGAATCCAGAACCATAAGGTTGGGAAGCAAGCCCCTTAGCCACACAGCTATGCCTGTGAGACTGTGATGATATCTAAGTTAATGATAATACAACCGTACATCTGCATTTGAACAATTGCTGATTGAATCCGCTAGCATAGCTAGAGTGTGTGCCGCCTGGGGCAGCCCTTCAGTTTACCACTCCTGGGCCCCCACAAAAAATACATATTGCTTACAGCAGACCCAAAAGTGGTACCGCCTGGGGTGGACCACCCCCTACTTGCCTCCTCTAGCTACATTAGTGATTGAATCTAAGTTGAACAAAACCTTTAATCAGCTTTTTAAGTACAAATCAACTGTAAGTATATTGCATATCCAAGAAACCCCCTTTAATTATTAGGTAAAGCATCCATCATTACCAAGTAATCACTTGAATGGTTTTTGACAATTGACAAGTCCCTTAACCTCTTGGGAGTTGTTGGGGCACTGCAGCCATGCAACATATCTAGGACGAGAAAACCTGGTGGAGCCCATCCCTCTCAAGGCTGAACTCATTTCTACAGCTGAGTGGACTGGAGCAATGCGAAATGAAGTGCTTTGCTCAAGAACACAATGCATCACCTGGTCCAGGAATCAAAACCACAATCTTACGATTGTGAGTTCAACACCCTAACCACTACACCATGTGCCTCCACTTGAAAGGTTTGTGGATTTCAAATTGTTCAGGCATGATATGTATGTTCAAGGTGGGGAGGATTCTAAATAGAAGAATATGGCATCAGCTGTTTTCAATCGGGTGTGGTTTCTGAGTATGGTAATATTATTGAATGACTAGTTTGTAATCTTAACAAAAAAAAGAAAAAAAGGGGTCAGGTATGGCTGTGAGGTTAAGAGGTTCACTTTGCAGCCATGTGGTTTTCGTTTCAGTCTCACCATGAGGCACCTTGGACAAATGTCTTCTACTATATAGTATACGAGCAGAGATACCCGGCGTTGCCTGTGTTACATGCAATTGAAGGATGAGACTTTTCTCTTATATTTCCTGTAAGGAACTGGAATAGATATGATTCGAATTTCATCAAAATTGCACATGAGGGTTCTTTCCCTCTTTACACACCCTAAAAAAATTCTAATCATGAGACATGTATCCCATACTATTAATCTTTATGCACATATTCCAAAATTTCAGTCTTCTGGAACCTGTAAAAAGGATTTTGCTCCTGAAAAATGGAGCTCATGGAACTCTAAAATATGAGAATGAAGGCCCCTATTGGGGGTGGGTGTGTTAATTTCAACCAGAGAAGTTGAATTGTGG
>NC_068994.1:31605599-31607612 GCF_001194135.2 Octopus bimaculoides
TAGTGGAATAGTTTCATTTTTAAAGTGAAAGTATTTGACATGAGTGTTTTTGTTTCACTTTTGACACGTAATACTTAAATAGTGGAGGAGATATTATGTTGCTGTGGGCTCGAACTATGCAAGAAGTTAAAACATTTTTTTGGACTAAAACACAACCGAGACCCTAAGTAAGGCACGTGTAAAATTTGAATGAAATTGGTTGTGTAGTTGTCGAGTTTTAGGGAAACACACACACACACACACACACACACACAGACAGACAGACAGACAGACAGACAGACAGACAGACAGACAGACAGACAAACTGCCAGACAGACAGACACACATTCTCATTTTTATATATATAGATTACCATTTCTTCTCTTTTGTAAGTGTGGTTCTATTCAGCTGCCTATAGGTGCAGAAATGGCTCTGTGGTTAACAAGCTTGCTCTGCAACCACATAGTTTTGGGTTCAGTTCTATTCCATAGTACATTGGGTTTCTGCTATAGCTCCAGACAAACCAATGAAGTTTGAGTGAATTTGGAAGACGAAAACTGTGTTAAAGACCATCATTCATATATATTTGTGTGTGCGTGTGTGTGTGTTTGCCCCCAGCTACCATCGCTTGATATCCAGTGTTTTGTTTATGTCCCTATAATTTTGCAATTTGGCATTTTATATACATAATGCTGGTGGCACAACAAATAAAAAAAACCAACCTAGTACACACTGTGAAGTGGTTTACATTAGGAAGGGTATCCAATTGTAGAAGCCGTGCCAAATAGACACTGGAACACGATGCAGTCCGAGGCCCATGAGATCTTGTCAAAGTATCCAATATGGAACATGGACACGCAATATAGTGATGACAATGTGTGTATGTGTCTGTTTCTATCTTGTTTGACACAGCATAATAGTTGCAAATGAGTATTACTGTCATACAAGTAGTGTTATTCATTTCCAATGTTCTACAGAAACAGCTCAGAGGAAGCTAATGAAGTTGATTACATAATTCATGATCATTCAATAATATATATCATCATTGTTTTAACATCCACTCATGCTGGCATGGGGAAGATGGAATTTGTTGAAATGGATTTTCTACAGCTGTATGTCCCACCTGTCACCAACTCTCATCAGTTTCCAAGTAAGGTAATATTTCCCCCATGACCAGACACGTTTTTGCAGAACATTGGAAATGAAGGACACCACTGGTTTGACAGTGACACTTGCTTACTTACATCTGTAACAATGAGGGTCACATCTAGCACATGATGTCTTGGCAAGGAGATAGTAATAACACACATTATATATATATATACATACATATATATAAATACATATACATATATATATATATATAAATACATATATATATATATATAAATACAAATATATATATATATAAATACACACACACACACATATATATAAATATAAATACATATTCATATATATATCATCATTATCATCATTTAGCATCTGCTTTCCATGCTGGCATGGGTTAAACAGTTTGACTGAAACTGGTAAGCCGGAGAGCTGCACCAGGTTCCAATCTGATTTGGTATGGCTTCTATGGCTGGATGTCCTTCCTAAATGTATTACACTCGAAGAGCGTAATAAGTACTTCTTACATGCCATTGGCATGGGTACCAGTTATGTGACACTGGCATTGACCACAACTGCACTTTCACTTGGCTTGACAAGTCTTCTCAAGCATGGCATATCGCCACACAATAGGCTTCTTTAAGTTTCCTATTTCTTTACTGCTCACAAGGGGCTACACACAGAGGGGACAAACAAGGACAGACAAACGGATTAAGTCGATTATATCGACCCCAGTGCGCAACTGGTACTTATTTAATCGACCCCAAAAGGATGAAAGGCAAAGTCGACCTCGGCGGAATTTGAACTCAGAACGTAGCGGCAGGCGAAATACTGCTAAGCATTTCGCCCAGCGTGCTAACGCTTCTGCCAGCTCGTCAACATTTTCGTTTAAGCTTCCATCTAGGAAATCCACCCACACAGCTT
>NC_068994.1:31609005-31610719 GCF_001194135.2 Octopus bimaculoides
GACATATATAGGTATAATATAGGTTAGTTTGACATGGTATTCTTTAACTTGGTATTGCAGTTGTGTTGATGATAGGGACGATATGTGTGGACTGCCTGTGGATGCCTAGGGCGGGAGAAGGGCAGTTTTTCAAAGTGAAGCCATGCTACAGCAGATCAGATATCGCTATCAAGTATACAGTGGAGAAAGACAGGTCGGAAGAGTGGATGGGAGGACGGGTGGGGGAATAAAAGATGCAAAATGCAGAATATGCTGGTGGTGGTGGAGAAGATAAGTTTATAGACGGCATGGTGGGGATTATAAGGAGGAGGGGAGAGATTCTATGGAGCAGATGCTGTAATAATAACCATAAAAGAAAGACAAAGGGTGGTAAGTAGATAGAGCCGCGGGTGGGATGGAGGTGGAGAAAGCGATCTCGAAAGACTTGGATGTCATGAGGCAGATGGCTTTCCTTTTGGATAGGAGAAGTGAGAATAAACAGCAATGACCCTAAGTGGCTGTATTACTATTCCATATATGGCAGCAGTTAATTAATATGTATCTTGGAAAAGGCTTAAGAGCGTACTACTTTCTCAGTACAGTTGTTCGTTTAACCCCAAGCCAGGTCCGATTCAGCAGACCAATGATCAAAGGCGTTCCAGTCGTGCCTCTCCTGTATTTCACCATGACATTAGATAACCTAGATGCACTGTATCCTTCTTTAATTAAGAGCAGTAAGATGTGATCTGAATGAGGTTTAGCTGCTATTTCTAGCTGTCAAGTAATCGCGTATAGTTTCCTTCATTATCTCCGACGAGGAAACACCATACTACTTTGACATAATTTTTGAGCACAGATTATTTCCACAGAAAATGATAAAGAAATAACATTTCATCTCACACACGCGCGCCACACACACACACACACACACACAACCAAGTACCAGATCGTAAATGTATGACGAGAGAATAATACATAATATATACTTTGAAAAAATATTAAATCAAAATAAACTATACAACAATGTGTTTGTGTTTAAAAGCAAATAATGACTACAATAATGCAACTTCACTGTAATGTCTTAGTCTTCCAAGACACACAAACACACAGCCACACACCTGTATATATCAAATGTACATACACATGTATTTTAAAACATACAACCATCACAAATTGATATTTAATACTATTACACGCGCGAAATTAAGTTCCTCTCCCATTGATATTCAGCAAACATATAAATATATATATATATAATCATATACATACATATATACACACAAATGTATATAGCTACACAAACATGCATGCATAGATGTATATACACACATGGATATACATGCATATACATACTAGGATAAGTGTTCTATTTTTGCTGTAGTTTTTGCACCACCCTATTTATTAAAAGATTAAATTTTACGACATTTACGAGAATGGAATCAGTTGTTATATACCAAAATAGAGATGGGGAAGAGGCGACGAGGTGGTAGCTGTATATTTTACTTGTGTAGAGACTGATTAATACAAAAGACAGAATGAACGACAAATGAATACAAAAGTAAGGATATATAATTAATAATAATAATATATTTTTTGATATATTGGCAAGACAAATAAATAGATAGGGGTGAAGAAGAGCTATGATCAGCTTGTTAATGGTTATGATAATTATAATCATATATATGTGTGTGTGTGTGTGTGTGTGTGTGTGTGTGTGTGTGTGTATATATATATA
>NC_068994.1:31611615-31613279 GCF_001194135.2 Octopus bimaculoides
ATATATGTATATATATAATAGGATAGAACAGTTTTAGTCACGTAATAATAATTATTACGAATGGTCGAGTCTGATATGCAATTTTGATTCCTACCCAAAATAATTTCACTTTAGTTATATTGGGAAATGCATGAACAGTGTAGTTCTTACTTTTTCCCTTCTCTAAGCACTCTATATATATAATATACATACATATATATAATCTTAATGTCTAATCCGAATAAATAAACGATAGTGAAAAAATTAAGGATTTTCTTTTGACATAAATATGACATTCACCGATTTTTATCTACTTTAGAGGCGTATATCATTAACAAAAAAAACGATACATTGTAGATTCAAGAATTATAAAATAGTGTTGAAAAGAGGAAAATGAACAATACTAAAGAAAAGCGTGAACACCATTTACAAAGAAAATAATAAAGATAAAGAATGATGATTATTTCTGAAATTGGCACAAGATCAAGAAATTTATGGGGGAAGGGATACAGTCAATCAAATCGACCTCAGTACTTGACTGGTAGGAATTTAGTCTAACGTTCCACCGTTTCCGCCTCTCCAAAAATAATTATTTGTAATTATAAAAAGAAGTACTTAAAAAATAATAAACCAGAAATAAGGGCAAAGAATATAGAGACAAAAAAAAGGAAAAATGACAAAGAAAAACAACTAGAAGATTATGAATTTCTTTCAGTTGAAAGCACAATGCCAATATTTGCAAGACAGTTGAATTCATCATTATATATTATTAGTGGTAAGTGTTGATTGATCGACCAGTCGGATGAAAGACGAATTCGACCCTGAAGCAGTCAATGGTTTCTTTATTTGTCATTAAGGCAAAACATCTTGCTAGAAATAAACGAGTGTGTGTGTCTATCTATCTATCTATCTATCTATCTATGTATATATACATATATATATGTACATATATATATATATATATATACATACACACACACACACATATATATATATATATTGAGGCGTTAAATTGTTTTATATTGGCACGATACTACAAATTTGAGAATGAAGTACATAATCGACTATAGTACACGACTGGTATTTATTTCATCGGTCCTCGAAGAATAAAAACCAAAGTTGACACTAATAGGATTTGAACTCAGAAGTAATATAATTATTCTTATCCGTTTCTTACTAGGTGAAAAGTCTTAAGCTTCCGGAATTGGGGGACTTTGGTTTGAAAATTCATGCTTTTACCAGATAATAAGGGTAAAAATGAGAAAAACAATAGCTTATCTTTTACAAGGGCCACAGAGCTTTAGGTTAAGTGAAGTGGGGAGCTTGGAGAGAGGAAACTTTCATATCTTTCTCAAAGTCATTGGCGACGAAAATGGAATGGCTTTGTGAGGAATTGAAACTGAGTCGCAATAAAAATACAGAGATGTTAAACATTCTTAAGAATAGCTTTGTAGTAAGGTTTGCATTAGCCATTTGATTAGATTTAACAGTGCTGTGTGTACACAAACACGCATATGATACATATATATATATATATATATATATACATATATACACATATATATATATAACGATAACAGAAGCGGCTTAGATTTTTTAAAATAAAGACCGGCTGTGTGTGTGTGTGTATATACATACATATATATATATATATATATAAATACACGCACACACATAGACATATA
>NC_068994.1:31613409-31615038 GCF_001194135.2 Octopus bimaculoides
TATATATATATATATGTGTGTGTGTACACACACATGCAGGACTATGCAATAGAAAATTAGAAAGAGTGCCAAAATCTAGATTCTGCTAAAAGAAAAACCAGTAATTTCGTTTTCGTAAAGATGTTGTTGGTAATGAGGAGCGAAACGAAATACCTTCAATGTTTCCGCAATTATAGTGAACCAACGACAGAGAAAGAAAAAAAAAAACGGAAAATAAGAACAATTATAAAGAATATCTATCTATCCATCTATCTATCTATCTATGTGATGGATTAAGAAAGTTAACAGCTTATTTTAGTTTGCCAAAAGCTAAAAATAAACACATGCACAAAGTGTCAGGATAATATCTTCCCCAGGTGCACCATATCTTTAAAGAGTTTTTACAGGTAAATTTCCGTACACCTGGAAACGTTATTGCAAAGCTGTTGAAGGCAAAAAAGTTGTTGTGAAAGGCTGTCTATTTACTAATGTTACTGAGGCTATCCACACTTAGCGTGTGTGTGCACTCGCGCACGCACACACACATTCTTTCATTGGTTTCAGTCAGTGAACAGTGCCATGCAACAACCAACACTTGATCCTCATTTTGTGACCAGAAGTATCTGTCGAAGGGCGTGCAAACAATTCTATCAAATTTCAAAAATGAAATATAAAATGAGTTTTGTGACTTTGTAGCATTCATGCCTTTCCAGATCGCCGTGAATGAAAGGAAATTGCTAACACAAGATAACGAACACGCAGGGAGAGAAAAGCTATGCGCCTCTTGCTATATGGGTCCATTATAAATGTAACTAAATTTGTATATATATACACACTCGCGAGAGGAATTTTTAACAGGATCGTGACAGAGAAAGAAAAGAAAGAAAACAACCCATTATGATCTTTTTCTTTTTTTTCTAAGAGAGAAAAAACAAGCAAAATTCAACAATACTCGAGAAATCTAAAGGCTGTATGAAAGGTCCAAGATACTCACCTAACTTCTGCATTGAGATCTACGCTCTGAGAAAGGTAATGAAGCCGGTTGAAGTGGCGCAATCTGAACTCCGATCGGCATAAAACAACTGCGCTAGAGGAGGAAAGCCATGCTAAGACGACACAGAGATATGGAGAGGAGTCGCAGAAACGGAGTAGGAGAATGTGGTGTCGGCTACAGGAGTAAAAGTGCATAGCTTAGAGAGTGATAGAGGAAGAGCAGCAGCTAGAGAATGGTTGTGGCTCTAGCTTACCCTCCCTCTCATACACACTATCTGTTTTATTATATTTTATATTATTTATCTATATGCATGTCCCTCCTCCCTCTTTCTTTGTCAGTATTTTCTAATAACTCTCTCTACTTCACCTATTTGTCTACCTATTTTTCCCTTTTCTCCTCTGTCTATCCTGATCGCTCTCTTCCTTTCTTTTATATTTGTTTCTCTCGTTTTCTTTCCTGTAGCTCAGTCTCTCTCTCTCTCTACTCACGCGTATCTCTCCCATACATACACATATATACATATGCACACACACACATATATATATATATACATACATGTGTATATATTTATCTATATCTGTGTATGCACGCGCGCATATATGTATATATGTGTGTGCATATATATATATATATATATATATATATATATATATATA
>NC_068994.1:31615288-31617781 GCF_001194135.2 Octopus bimaculoides
CTATAAGAACACTTACAAATATGCGCTCTAAATGCAAACTCTAAAGCGTAAGAGCACGCACACATGTAGACGAGCACGCAGACACATTTCTCAGTGCAAAGTCTTTAAGATATCAAATTGGTATGTTGCACGCACGCACTCGCGCATGCACGCTCGCACACACGCACACACACACACACACACACACACACACACACACACAAACACGCACCATACACACACACACACACTTACACCCCCCACACACAAACCACGTACACACATCTCTATGTGCATGTGTGTTTATGTGCATAACGTACATATCTGTCTGTCTATCTGTCTGTCTGTCTGTCTGTCTGTCTGTCTATCTATCTGTCTATCTGTCTGTCTGACTGTCTGTCTGTCAGATTGTCTGTTTATCTACACACACACACACATATGTATAGAGCATAAAAATGGATATCCGTCTGTTTCGACAATGATCAACTGAACTACCTATTTGTTCATTGTACTAACATTTAAGTGGCTGAGTATTCCCAGACATTTGTACTCTTAATGTACTCTTATCTTAGGCCAAATCAGCATGACACGGTGAATGATAAGGCTACCAGTCTGAAGTACAGGTACCACCCATCCGACAAGCCTTCGCACAGATTTCGTCTACCCAACTTCACCCACACGTGCACTTTACGATGAACCGTAAGTTGGCCTGCTATGAGTAAAATACTCATACTCGAGAAGCTCGCAGTAGGATCGAAACTGGGACCACTTGATTTTGAAGAAAACGTCTTAACCATTCAACCACTCCCTCACACAATCTCTCTCCCCCCACCACTCTCTCACACAGATTTTTGTGTATGTGTATTTTTATTGATCGCAGAAGTTACTGAGTGGTTCAAGTGCCGAGAGGTTCGTGCTTTTTATCACCAAACCTTTCTCTCACCCGTGTGTGTGTGAGTAGTGTTAACTGCCGGGGGAAAAGAATACTCAATACCACTATGGAGAATAACGTTAATTGATCAACAGAATGTATGTATGTATGTATGTAGTGGAGGTGCAATGGCCCAGTGGTTAGGGCAGCGGACTCGCGGTCATAGGATCGCGGTTTCGATTCCCAGACCGGGCGTTGTGACTGTTTATTGAGCGAAAACACCTAAAGCTCCACGATGCTCCGGCAGGGGATGGTGGCGAACCCTGCTGTACTCTTCCACCACAACTTTCTCTCACTCTTACTTCCTGTTTCTGTTGTGTCTGTAATTCAAAGGGTCAGCATTGTCACACTCTGTGTCACGCTGAATATCCCCGAGAACTACGTTAAGGGTACGCGTGTCTGTGGAGTGCTCAGCCACTTGCACGTTAATTTCACGAGCAGGCTGTTCCGTTGATCGGATCAACTGGAAGCCTCGACGTCGTAAGCGACGGAGTGCCAACAACAACAACAACAATGTATGTATGTGTGTGTGTATGTATGTATGTATGTATGTATGTATGGTGTTTACTTATTGACATGAGAAGGCAGCGGTGAGTTGTTTAATAAATGGCCAAATCGGAGTTTGAGAGAGAAGCGATGAAGCTGTAGAAGTGATGAAAGAGTGGAAGATAAGAAATGATAGCTGAACTAAATCACAGAAGGAAAGTACACAGATTGCAGAGAGAGAGAGAGAGAGTTGAAGTGGGAGATGTGTTTATTCAGCTATTTATCAGGGTAATTGAGGGTTAAAGGTGATGGCGGTGGTGAAGGATGCTAAACTTGTTGGAAAAAAGGGAGAGAAAGATAGGAAAGGGAATAAGAGAGATGTAAGTCAGTATATCCAAATGCCTCTCAATTCCCTTCATTCTCTCCTCACTAGTCCCTCTCTTCGATGCCTAGAGACTTAGGGTTTGCCCATATCAACAGAGGCTATAGTGGTTGTGGTTATGGTTGTGGGTGGGTCTGTGGTTGGAAATCTTTGAAGCGTCAGTGCGGGTGTGTGGTGGAAGTGGTGATAGTCGTGGTGGTGATGGTTACATTAATAGTGATGGTAGTGATCAAGTGATGGTGGCAGCAAATGATAATGATGGGGAAGGCAATGGTATCTGCAAAAACAACAGTGGCAGATTCGATGTTTGGTGTCTTTGAACATCTACATTACATACCGCAGTTAAGGAGCAGGCAGGGCCGACGCTACGAAGTGCGGGACCCAATTAGAGAATTGTCAGTGGGGCCCTCCACTCTACAGAAGCTGAAGATGGATATTTTATGCTTTGTGTAGTTCTCCCGTCCCAAGCGTTGAAGGTTTGAGGCTCTACCATTAGCTACAATGATATATTAAAAACTGAAAGTTCAAGTGGAAGATTTGGTAATTTTTCAGATTAACACCCGCACGATTACCTAACCCTAACCCTAAACCTAACCCTAATCCTAACCCTAACCCTAACACTAACCCTAACCCTAAACCTAACCCTAAAACCCTAACCCTGACCCTAAAACCGTAGCCCTAACCCTAACCCTAATCCTAACCCTAACCCTAACAC
>NC_068994.1:31617815-31621595 GCF_001194135.2 Octopus bimaculoides
GATTTGGTAATTTTTCAGATTAACACCCGCACGATTACCTAACCCTAACCCTAAACCTAACCCTAAAACCCTAACCCTCACCCTAAAACCCTAACCCTAACACCCGAGTGAAAATCGTGCGGGTGTTAATCTGAAAAATTACCGAAGTTTTAATGTTTTATAACAAGCCAAGATAGTTATTGACATACTGCTTGTGGATAGGCCTCCTAAAACCAGGTTTTTCTATGCTTTTAGTTTTTTTATCCTAGAAGTCTTTCAAAATCATTTCAAAGTCAATGGTTTTTGTAATGTCATTTTCTATAGATAGCATCGTCAAATTATTTAGTTTCTCTCGTGAAATTGTTGATCATAGGTATGTTTGGATCAGTTTTAGTTTTGCAAAACTTACTTCACCTGGTGCAATTGTTACGGGCATTATTAAATAAATCTTCAAAGCAATAAAAACATTAGGAAATGTTTACTTCATCATAGCGTCCTCCACTCGAGCTTATGCGCGGGGCCCTTTCTTGGTGCGGACCCCACTTTGAACAAATCTAATTGGCTTAAAATCGGCTCCGGAAGTAAGTATTGGAGGTATGGGTGATAGAAGAGGAGTGAGTGGTGAGTGACGAATGGGAATTTGTAACGTTCATACCTATTCTCTCAATGGTGTTACTTGGCGACGCTAAGCGATTCTAAGAGAAAGGCGAAATTGCGTCGTAGATTTGGGTTAGGGTTAGGATTGTTGTCATCATTCAACAATCCCAGATGTTACTGTATCGAGTTCTAGAACTCGTAGTGCCGGTTACCCGATTTCCATGACGTATAAGAGACCGAGATCGCAACATAACCCCTGAAGGAAACGTCAGTCCGTTGCAGGATTACTCTTCTACAGCTGAGTGGACTGGAGCAACATGAAATGAAGTGTATTGTATAAAAGAACACAATGCACCGCCCGGTCCGGGATTCGAAACCACGACCTTGCAAGCAATAGCCGAACCACTAGGCCATGCGCCTTCGCTCCCCACTCAGTGACTGGTCAAATATTGGTGTTCTTAGAGAGTGGAAACCGTCGATTGTGATCTTCTTCTTCTTCTTCTTCTTCTCTCTCTCTCCCTCTCCCCCCTCTCTCTCCTAAGAGTATTAGCAACAGATGTAAGATGCTAATGGCTTAAACTGAGTATCGAAACTCTACATATGGCAATTTTATATACGTTTTTGAGCGCTTTCGTTTTGTGTATATATAATGGCGAACTTCAAAATGAAGAAAAGTAATTGCCAAACCAGTACTCAATAAACCAGTCTTCATTTTTTAGACCTCAACAACGCAACATTACATACGAGTTCTATAGAAAGGACATGGAGTTTCATCAAAAGAGGTGCCGGGGGCAACCTTTGAGCTTATCCCCCCTCCACAAGCAATAATGCCTATACAAGTTTATACAACAGACTAAAAAGTGCTGCCCCTATAAAAGTGTCGCCTGAGGCAGACCACCTCATCGTCACCCTATCCTCGCTACTGCCATACATTAAACTTCCGTGAATCTCTTCTCAACTTACTAGGGTTTACCTGGCGTCGTTTTCGCAAACAACATATTCACGTCATTCATCAAACTCACTAAACATTATTCACGTCATTCATCAAACCCACTAAACATTATTCACGTCATTCGTCAAATCCATTAAGCATTATTATCCTTTGTAAACCCGATCATTAGCAATTACCAATTTCTTAAACTTCCATTATTCCACTTCTTTTCATTTGTTGTCCATCATGTTATGTATATAAAATGAAAAATCGACTATTTTTAAGGGTTTCTTCACTAAAAAGGGCAGTGCCTATTGACCATTTTTAGGGCCTAAGTAATTGGCGGGTGGGGAGTACCTTCAAACCGGAAACCTAGCCCAAATTCTTGCAATAGGGCAGACTTCACTCAAAGAACAGAAAATACTGCCTGGTGTTTGTTAGGATAAGGGTTAGGGCTCAAGATTAGGGCTTGAATGGGGGTTTAAGGTTTGGATTTAGGGTTAGGGCTGGGATTACGATTATATTTGATGATACGCTTTCTGTTTTTATAAATACTCAATATTTTAACAGTACCTAGACAGTAGTGTTAAACCGGTGGATAAAATATACAACTCAGCCTCGCCAGATGTTTGCTTTTTGTTGTAAGGTTTCTCACCTCATCTCTAGTAATAAAATAATATTTAATTACTTTTTGAGTAGCTTATTTATACATCTATTTGGATGTCCTGGAAGTTAAGCTGTTGAACAGAAAAGTTCCAAAGGTTGGTTTCTTCGTTTGTACATGCAAAAATATACATTACTTAAAAAATTAGAGTCGGTTGATTAGAAGTTAAGGTTTAGAGTCAGAGTTAAGGTTATAGTTAAGTTTTTCGATTAGAATTTATGGTTAGAATTTAGGTGCTAGTGTTTAGGGTTAGGGTTAGATTTAAGATTTAGATATAAATATCATAAAGTTAAAATTTAGGGTTAAAGTTAGGGTTTAAGGTCAGGATTTAGGGTTTGGGTTTAAGATTAAGGTTAAAGTTAGGATTGGATTAAGATTTAGGGTTCCAGTTCAAGGTTTGTATTTAAATTCAGGATTCGGATTTAGGGTGTAGGGTTTGGTTTAGGTTTACGATTATGTTGATGATACACTGTGTTCTAAATACTTGTTCCTTATCAAAAGGGCTCTAGTTGTGACCATTCCATTTTTTTCGGCGTGATTGTATTTTAGGGATCTCCTCGTCATGAGATTATGTTTCCTCGTTACTTTTTTAACAATGCATATTTTACTTTCCATTTGGAATTATGTTCCGTTTCGGAGCTTAAACCTCTGGGCATGCAGTTATTTATCTATTTATTTAATTTCTTGTGAAGTTGTGCGACCTGTCGGTTAGGATGTTAGGTTTACACCCATAAAGTCATGGGTTCAATTTCTGTAGGGCGACCCTCACACCCGCACACCTTCACAGCCTCAATGTTTCGTTTGGTTAAGATGGGGCGGTGCGAAAAGGTGTTTATGTTTGCTTGCGACTAAATAAACACCTAAAACAATATGCAAAAACACGGTACATGTTATCAAACCATACTCGATTGCAAGCCCGTCGCCAGACTTTGGTGCCTGGAGGTGCTTCAGAATATTGCAGGTGGGTATTAATGTGTATTGCGAAAAGATCTTTGTAAAATATTTTCTAAATCTGAGGGTGCACCATTGCATAGTGAGGGGCAGTGCCGTCCAATGCACTCCCTTAGCGACGGGCATACTCGATCGCAAGGGGCAACTAGCTGCACTGTACTAAACTTGATTTCTACTCAGGTAAAAAGCCAGTTGGTAGAAGTGGATATATTGTCAACTGAGCTGATAACCATATACTACTTCATATATTTATTTTATCGACACCGGAAGAATAAAAGATAAAGCATAAAAAGATCATTTAATAAGTTGGTGGACCAATGTTTCTCTTAAATCGCTGCTTTTTTTTTTTAACTTGGCTTTAAAAAATTGTTTAAAAGATCGACTTCGCCCTATAATGTAGCTGTTCTCCATGTAGGACCAACTTAGCACAACATTATAGGTTCCTGGGTGAATAAGTGCATTGGGTCCAATAGTACATGTTTGTAAACAGGGAACCACAGCAGGCATAAATCAGAAATGGAACCCTAAACCCAGGGGGCCTCCAGTTAACAGTCTAGCATGTCCATGCCCCTAAGACGGCACTACACGCACATATACAGCCGCGCGCGCATACACATAATATATTATGTGTGTGTGTGTGAGAGAGAGAGAGAGAGAG
>NC_068994.1:31621703-31625004 GCF_001194135.2 Octopus bimaculoides
AGAGAGAGAGAGAGAGAGAGAGAGAGAGAGAGAGAGAGAGAACACTTAGTAGCGCCCAAATGATTTGAACGTACACTCCGAAATCTTTACCGCGGGGTAAAAAGTGGCTGTAAGAAGAATCCAGGTGAGCAGATATGGAGATAATGATGCCAATAAATAATTAAAACCGCTTGGGCAAGATATACAAAATATACATTCATATATGCATGTAAAAATGAGAGAAAACAAAAACTGACGAGGAATATTCGTGTATAAATATATAGATATTAATATATTAACAGAGGAAACTTACACAGAGTACAAAGACACAGAAAATTAAGGGATGAATGTATGGTGTTACAGGTCTGACAGCTGTTTCTAGGGCCTCGGAATTACCTCATAATATTTGCAGATGTAGTTCACAAGAAGTCAAGGATATGTAACCACCAGTGGAAGCATATAAACATAAGGTATATCCGGCCTTCGTCTTTAGGGTGGAGAGATGAGATATTTTATCTCTCCACCCTGAAGACGGAGGCCGGATCTAAACAGAGTTTATATGCTTTCATTACTGGTTTCATATTTTTGTGAGCTACATCTACTAACATCATGAAATAACTCCGAGCAATTGGCGTAAAGGCTATCTTTTTAATTCAGAAACATCAGTGCTCCACCACTGATAGCTACAGAAAAGGAAATAGAGCAATGGCAAGCTTAAAGACTTGGGTCGAATATTTCAATTTCGATTGAAGTTCTCTTTAAGTACTACAATCAGTCAGTGGAGTGGAGGGAAAGAATACTAAATCTTCAGTAGCGTTTAGCGGGGTTGTTGTTTTGTCCGAAGTCGACCCTAATGGATCATTACCATTATAACCAAATGCGTTTCAGCTGTGACCAACACTTTCTGATCAGATAATGTATCTTGAACTACATTTGCCAATATGTCGTTCTTTTTTTAAAGAATCTAATATGTGATTCAATGATGATTTGATTACTGTTTTTAGCAGAGTGAGTGACTGAGTAGAGCATAGTGAAAATAGCGAATTTAGCATGATTGAAAGGCTTAACTCTCAATGAGTTTGCTTCTTGCTAGAGGCTGAGTGAACATGATCAATTATAACTAATCAACGAGCTTTATTAATCCTCTCGAAATATATAATACGAAATTTGTTTAACTTCAATCCTTAGTCATTTCGGAAGCATGCATATTTAAACAGTAACGTATATAATTATGCGACTAACCCACACGCCCTAAAATTAGTGGCCTAGTGCCAAAGTTGGAAACTATTATTATTACTACTACTAGCAGAAATACCCGGCGTTGCCCAGGTTAAAGAGAATAATGAAATTTAAAAACGCCGTTTAGATTACGCAGGTCTCAACTGCTAGTAGCTGAGATACCACCTTTCTACATTAATAATTCTCCAACCCATGCCAGCATGGAACACAGACGTTAAATTGAATGTTAAAAGAAAATTTTCAATTCATATATGTATATAAAGTAAATACACGTAATTCAAGAACACGTTTTGTGTTGCTTATTTTGTAAGCAAAAAACAGGTGCAGATTATAAGCAATGTAAGGCTGATTTTGGTGATTCATTTGACAGAAGTAGTAGAGAGCCAATCCGATGATGAATCTGACCTTTTATCTTGAAAGTTTGCATGAATCCTGGCTCAGTTAAACCTCTTGTGGCTCCAAATGATGTCATCTGTAGTGCAGCGTCGTATTGTCTAATTTTGTTTTGGAAGTGCTTGGAATCTTGGTCAGTTGATGGTAACAGTGTCTTCAATGGCTTTGGAGGTTGGGGGATTGCAGGGAGTTTAACCTTTCCACCACTGCAGCACAGTACAGGTGTCTCTCAGGGCGACTTCCTTGCTTTGCAATGTATGCACTCAGTTGTCATTGCACCAATGGAAACTCTAGTGTCATCTGCATTATAAACTGATGGATCATAATTGAAAGCTGCTTCATAGAAGTTGCTTCTCTGAGCTGTTGCAACTGCTCTTCGTTCTGCAGTGGAGATCCTATTCCTTGTCAGCCGTGCATACCTCTGTTCATCACTTTGAGATGCCCTGGCTTTTGTAGTGCACAGTCTTGGTATGCTTCCTTTTCTGCAGCTGTCTCTCTTTCCCTGGACAGAGACACTCTTTTGGCTGACCTTGACATTGTAGACAAATCTGACACTTTCCTTCTCGTCATGGTTATGTACGTATACAGAGATGCACGGGTGCAGAAGTTAGTAAACAATGAAAATAACTGGGTAACGGAAATTATATTTCTTAACACGACGGGCAGAAAGTAAATAAGAAATTCTTACGGAAAATAAAGAATTGTACGGGTTGAAGCGAAATTTGTCAGTGGACTAAAGAGCCAGTATCGAAGGAGCCAGAAAAAAACCGTTAACAACAGAAAAACACAAAATCATTGCAAAAGTAAATAAAAAATTTTTATGGAAATTAACTAAGTGTACGAATTTAAGTGAAATTTTTGAAGTTACTTCTGTCGGTAAATTATAAACTTACTTTTATCAGTAATTCCGTCAAAAAACAAACAAACAAAAGAAACAAAAAAAACACACAAAACGTTGCAAAAGCAAATAAGAAATTTGTAGGTAAATTTCACGAAGTGTATGGATTGAAATGAACTTTATGAAGTTACTTCTGTCAGTAAATCATGTATGAAATTATTTTCATTAGTAATTGTGAACTTCTTTCTGTCAGTAATTTGTTGTTGTTGTTTGTAAATAGTAATTTAAAACTTACAGTGAAAACAAGTGAAAACAATAGCATATGAAAAATGAAAGTGAAAACAATAGAGAATGAGTGAGATATAGAGAGTGGGAGAGGGAGAGAGCTAACTAGTTAGACAAATAAGATAGATATAGATAGATAAGATATAGAGAGATAGATACAGAGAGATAGATAGGTATAAAAATAGAGCTAGATAGAGAGATATAGACGTCACTAACGCTAGAAAACCGGAAGTAAATATTTTTTAAAAACTTTCAAAGACGTGAATCTAATATAAAAAGCAATATTTTCTTTTTTCTTTTTTTTTTTATGACAAACGGATGTAAGTGAGATGATCAATTTCTGAAAGTTACTTCGCAAATAGTTACCTTCTTTCTCCACGTAACCAGGAACGGGTGTTTTCTGCCCCAAGGGATCCCGTTACTCATTATGTTAAAAATTTTAAGAATTTAAAACCATCCCGGGAACATAAGTAATGTATGTTTCCAGTTTGGAGAAAATCAGTTGAAAAATACGTCAGTTATGATCTTTTACACACACACACACACACACACACACACACACACACA
>NC_068994.1:31625815-31633974 GCF_001194135.2 Octopus bimaculoides
GTATGGTGGATGATGGAGAACTTCCAACTCCAACTTCTGTAGTTTCGACAATGTCATTTTTGCGATGTGTGGTCTGGCATTGTCTTGCAATAAAATAGGAGTGGATCTGTTGACTAATCTAGGCTGTTTTTTTTATTTTTTGTAAGTTCCTGCATCATTTGGTCCAGTTGGCTGCAGTATACTTCGGTCGTGATTGATGAGCCAGGTTTAATGAAATCATAATGGATCACACCTGCGCCAGAACACCAAACACGCATCATCAGCTTCTTTTCATGAATTTTGCTTTTTGGACTGTTTTGGTGGCTCGTCTTTATCCAACCATTGTGCTGAACATTTACGGTTGTTGTATTGGATCCATTTATCATCACATGTTACAATTCGATTCAAAAATTATTCATTTTTGTGACGAGAAAGTAGTATAGTGCAGTCTCCCAAACGTTGCTGTTTCTGATTTTCATTGAGTTCATGTGGAACCCACTTATTCAACTTTTTTACTTTACCAATTTGAACTTGGTGAGTCAATATTGTTTGCTTGCTAACACCAAACAACAACGATAATTGACGGACACTTTGAGATAGATCTGACTCGACGGTGGCTTTCAGTTTGTTATTATCCACCTTTGTTTCTGGTCGACCGCGTTGCTCATTTGTGAAGTCAAAGTTACCAGAACGAAATTTTGCAAACCAATTTGATACTGTCTGCTGTGTAATAACATTAGAATGAAATACTCCATTAATATTCCGAGCTGTCTGTGATGCTGTATTTCCAAGAAGGAACTCATATTTCAAAACTGTACGAATTTCCGACATATATATATTCTTTGCAGATACTGAGACAAACTCAGATAAAAGAAAACGGATAAATTAATTAACAGCCACAGTTGTAAACACAAAATTTAAATGCACTCAATCGGATCAAAAGAATACCTTCACCACCACCAAGAGAAAATAACAGCAATTCAGTATTTGCTATCGTTGCAACCCTAAAAGAAACACTAGACATTGTCAACTTCACGTGAAAGAAAAAAACAAAATAGAAAGAGAAAATTTTGCCCAAATAATTCATCCAAGAAAAACAAGGAAGAAAATGGTATTTTTTTTAACGAACGGGTGTCTTTCATATGCTCTGGCTAGTATATGGTACTATTTCTGTTCCATCGAACGAAGTAAAGTATATGGGAGACTTTAAGATCAAGGATGAGGTGAGGAGACTGGCTGTCGTCTCAATACCATCAAAGTTAAAATTTCGCAAAGATCTGTTTTGCTCTACATCTACCTAGGGATTGTCCCCGTCTAGTACTGGATTCGATCTAATTAATATGTCATTCTTCCAAGTTGTATGAAGTTATAATTATAATTTTAGTTTTACTTTTATTACATACCTTTACTGCACAAGCAACTACAGCTTTATGTGCCATAGGTAGGTGCAATGTTTTGTTTTGCTTTGGCCGTTTTTATTTTGCGTTCGAAATATTCTACGTGGGTGTTGTGCAAATAGTATTTTTTTTTTTATGTTGTATATTATCTGTGTATATTTTACTGAACCTAGAATCCAGTTAAAATGTCCGTTGTCGATTTCTTTTTTTATAAGCTAGTAAAAGAAAACGAGGGAAATGTCCTTAGGATGGGGATATTGATGCAGGTGGTAGTATAAGACCTAGAAGGTGAAACACTGTAAAGAACGATTTGAAGAAAGACGAAAGAGAATCAGAGTTCGCTGGAGACGCGATAGAAGCATCAGAAACAGTGCATCTGTGAGAATAAGTTTATGTCACAATCAGCTCGTTCGGAAATGACCTACGAAAGTGAAAATTGTTACATTCCTTCGATGATCTATTTCTGTCTGTCTTGATCTGCACTTTCTCTTCTTGAGAAAGAAATAGGTTCCTTTGACATGAAAGTTCACATGTTGGACAGACCTATTCAAGGACGAGAAGGAGAGATTCAGAATGCCACGCTTATAAGGCAGGAAAAACTACTGAAGCCGTCATGTCTGCGGAAGATCCTCGTCGAGCAGGAGTGGTCGCCTTTTATGTGACAATCTTTCTTAAGATCGTTTACATGACTGAGCTGTAGCCGGTATCAAACGTAGACAGAGAATGTTCATTTTGTAGATGGAGATTTGCCTGACGCTCATATCCCTATTGCGAAAGTACTGTCAAGTGGATGGGAATGAATGCGAGGAAAGACGAAACCGACTTCCATACATTCGTTCAGTGTCTGCTGCTCACTGACTTCAGAAATCTATATCGAATGGCTGCAACTGTGTGCAAGACAATTCTGGCTGTCAGTCGAATCAGCTGCGAAAATTACTCTCCTGGATTCTTTGGGAGAGAAGAGAGAGACAATGGTTTTTGCTGTATCATGATTATGCGCCTAAGGAGTAATATTAGTGAACAAGGCCGAAACGGATGTGCACTTTATAAAGTATCTCTTGAAGCGGAAATATGAGTTGAGAAAGATGTAATGTGATAAAGCAAATTTTATGAAAAGGTTTTGTTGTTTAATCCGAAGTCTATCGAAATCAAGTAAACAAACGAGTTTCATTCATGTCCTCGTTTATTTGTATAGCTAAAACTACATTATGTAATGTAGCCATTCTGCTTTTTCTTTCTTTTTCTTTTTGTAGAATGTAATTTGAGTGGAATTTGTCAGATAGCAATTAAGTGAAATGTTATCTCTCATTTAATTTATTTGTATTTAACACTTTGTTTTCTAAACCCTGATATAGTTCAGTCATTGATAAAATTGTTTTTCTTTGATTTCGAAACAGTCACTATTGGTGAAATCTTCCCTGACCTCATCATGATTCTATAGATGGATAGGTTGTAGAGCCATCCAATGTGACTCTACTCAGAAGGCTGTAATATCATTTTACAGGAAAACCGGTATAAAGAATACATAAAACAAAGCTGTGACTTTATATACCTTTAATGTGGCCACACGTGCATACACAATCTGAATGATAAATGAAAATGGTTTGATGCGTGGAGGCTATGGTCTTCTACTGTGCGTTAGCTCCTATCTGTTACTGGCGTGTGGTGTGTGAGAGAGAGCCAGTTGGGTTACGTCTTCCCAGTCTCGTGTCCCGATACAGAAAGAGGAAGAGATGAGTCTCTGAACCTTAATGTTGCTTATGCCGTCTATTGCTCAAATAATTAAGGTAGCGCCCACCATTCTTTATTTGAATTACCTTCTGTTAAAATCAGCATACCTTATTATTATTATTATTATTTATTTATTTTTGTGCAAAGACTAGGATTTTGTTTCGATATATTTGCTTAAAGGCGAGAAAAACAATCTCAGGTATATTCTCGAGTTCTTTCACTTGTCCTTGCGATTTTTTCCCACAACAGTGCTGCTCATTGCAGTTTTGTTTCATATTCCACCATTAAAATTTCTGTTAACACCACAATTCCATGATGTAATCTATCATTGGTTTCAGCGATTTTATATGATTTCTCAAAATATCAATAAGTTTATTCGTTACAATTTACAATCTACACTCTTCCATTTCCCTTAATAATTCTTTCGAATTTTTTTGCTCAAAACCAGCAATTTTGGAAGCGGGTAAGTCGATTACCTTGACTTCAATGTTCAGCTGGTACTTATTTCATCGACTTCGAAAGGATGAAAGAAAAAGTCGACCTCAGCAGAATTTGAACTCAAAACTTAAAGAGCCGGAAGAAATGTCGCTAAATATGGTAACAATTCTGCCAGCTCGCCGCCTTAGATTTCCCCTAATAATGGTATCATGTCCCAGTATCTTCTTTTTCATTCAAATTTCCTTATATATTTATACTTTACATCTTTATTTCTTAATCCTGTTATCTCAATATGATACCACGTACCTTTCCATTCTTCTTCATCGTTGTCACTCTTGTACAGCACCTAGCAGAATTGTCACAGCACCCGGCAATATGATTTGCGGTATTTAGTTACAGCCCTTTATTCTAAGTTCAAGCCCCACCGAGGTTGATTTTACCTTTCATCGTTAACTCATGATCGATAAAGTAAGTACCTGTCAAATAACTCGGTGGGTGTTATCGACTGTTTCGTTCTACAAAAAAAAAAAGCGATAACAAAATTTAAAAAAACAACAACAAACAAACGAAAAAACTTGTGGCCGCTACAAGAATTCTTTATTATTATTCAATGCTTTTTAGGTCAGCGCGTGGGACGAAATGCTTATAGCCATTTCTTCCAGCTCTCTGAGTTCAACTTCCACAGAGGTCAATTTTACCTATCATCCTCTCAAGATCGATTAAATAAGTACCAGTTGAGCGCCTGGGGTCAATGTAATCAACAAACTCCTTTCTCTCAAAATTGCTGGCATTGTGTCAACATTTTTGTTGTTGTTTATTTTATTCAATCAGGTTATATTATTCAAACTGGTTGAGCATAACCATGATCAAAGGTATTTCAGGTGTTGCCATTTTGTCTTTAGGAGCAAATAAGACTACTTTATCTAATATGTCCTCTCCTTATTCAAGATGGTATCATTTGATATGAAGGGCATTTCGCTAGTATTGTTTTTGTCCTAATTTTTATAGCCGTTCTTGTTACTGACATCGTCACTTATGAAAAGACCACGGGCTGGCAGAATCGTTTGCACGCTGGACAAAATGCTTAATGGCATGTCTTCTGTCTTTATGTTCAGAGTTTAAATGCCGCCGAGGTCAACTTTGTCTTTCATTCTTTCGAGGTCGATGAAATAATTGCTAGTTAAGCACTAGGGTCAATGTAATCAACTAGCGATTTCCCCAAAATTTCAGTCTTTGTGCCTCTAATAGAAAGGATTATTACGGTGCTAGTGTAGTATGCGGTCTACCACAGTGCCAAACAGGGTTATCAACCTTATCTTTCAGATATTTCCAGATATTTCAGAGATTAAAAAACTTCAGATATTCCAGAGATCATTCTTTTCAGAAACATAGTTTTAGCATCCAACCATGATCACTCAATGGACTGAGTGTGTGCTCCGATCACTGGATCCACATAATGTCGTTGATGGTTCACTGTCACACGGTGATAACCTATGGCATTTAAATTATTGTAAGCGGGACACTCATCTGAATAAATTAGTGAACCTTTTTCACACTCTTTCAATAATTAGGATCAGACTGTTCCCGTCACGCCGTTCCACACAAAAGTATGTACAGTCTGAGCCTTGTTTGAAACCAAAAACTCACGGCCGATCAATTCTACGTCCATGGTTCCTGTTGTTTCATTGTTCTGCATCACTGTCTTCGAAGAGAGGCGTTGTTGCCATTCAGCATTCTTACTCAATTGTATTTTCGTCGACCAGCAAATCTTGCTTCGTTGATCTGAATGGGGTTATCGTTTGTTACAACCATCTTCCCTCGTCGTACATGATAAACTATGGCTTCACACACCGCGCGGCACATATTGTACCAATCAGTTATTGTATTTTTAGATTTTCCTGTTAGAGTCACTGCTGTGGTCTTGGGTATATCTATGACAAAGAAAAACATTAGTTCTAAAATCTCACTCAGGCTCAGCTTGCAGTTTAATTTGTTGTTAATGTCCGTATAATGGAAAAATTGGTTTCCTTTAGTAACTGAACGTTTAAGGTAGATATCCCTGGCTATACTGTTTGACAACATGGTAGACCGCATACTATGCTAGCACCGAATGCATTTTCCTCTACTTTCCTCTAACTCCAGAATACATAGCTGTTGTTTATGTATGATCTTTCGGCCGGTGTTTCATAACTGAGAACAAAACTCAAACTTTCTAGCTTGCAAGAATTCTTTTCCTATGTCTTCTCTTCAATGGTTCGCTGAAATACAGATTGATGCAGTAATTCATTTAATATCAACACAAACCAGCTAACGACCAAGCTCAGTTGAGTTTCTTAAAATACGTTTCGTCTTCCCATTCCACATTCTATTCCTTCTGCATACCTCTCGCCTCTGCCCCACATCCTTTATCTACCTCCACGGACTCAGTCTCCATTGGCTGCCACAGCTCAGAGAGTCTAGTGTATTTGATGTACTCTCTTCCGTTCACATTTCAATTTTCACAGGCTACTCCGAGCATAAAAATGTGTTTACTTGGGCAAGGGAATAATAATAATTATTATTGTTATTATTAAAGCGGCGAGCTTTAGCATGGCGAGCAAAATACTTAACAGTATTTCGTCCGTCTTTACGTTCTGAGTTCATATATCACTGTGGTCGATTTCGCCTTTAATCCTTTCGGGTCGATAAAATAACTACCAGATGAGAACTGGGATTGATGTCTTCGATTTATTCCTTCCTCCGAAATTGCTGGCTTTGTACCAAAATTTAAAAGCATTATTATAATTATTACTTCTGTTTCTCTGAAATAATTTGATAGCAATCCTGTTAAATGAACTGAATTTAACCAATTCATTTGCTCTCGTCATCTCCACTATGACTTTATTGGTAATCACCAAACTAAGCATATTTTAATCAAATTCGTCAGCCATTCTCTCGAGATTCTTGGTCTTTATTCATGTATGATTATGATGAGAACTAAAACAGAGAGAATTTAGAAACATCTATTACGAAAACAACTATCAAAGATGAACATAAGAACGTATCACAAAATGCATTGCAATAACGAGAACAAATCGTTTTTAATGCTTTGATAGGTGCTCCAATTTGGGCTAGAACCTTAAACATTTATAAATATCTATGAAGTGGATTAACTTATAACGTGAATTTCACAGAGTTGTCTTTCTTGAAAAAAAAATAGAAGTTATAAATGATTACAGAGTTACTTCCCTTGAAAGACTATTTAAAAAAAAAAGTCTTGACAACTCGAGATAATATCAGCAATTTAATTGAAAACCATTATAAAGTTAATACAGTCTAAACTATTTCAAGGAAAGGGTGCTAAAGTATCCTAACAAGTAAGAAAAAATGTCGAGAAATGAAAAAAAGGAAAGTAATATGTAGTGTTATTTTAATTTGCGAATTATGTACCTTACAATAAATTCTCTAAGACTGATACCAAATTTTACCACAAGGCGAGTGATTTCGGAGAGGTGGAGATAAATCGATTACATCGATCCCGGTGTTCAGTTGGTACTTATTTTATCGATCTCCAAAGGAGGAAAGGCAAAGTTGACCCCGGTGGTATTTGAACTCAGAACGTAAAGTCGGAAGAAATACCGCTGTGCATTTTTCCCGGCGCGGAAATGATTTTGTCAACCCATCGCCTTAATCATTATTGTAAAATTACAATGTCTGATAAGATATGATATGATATGATATGTATGTATGTATGTATGTATGTATGTATGTATGTATGTATGTAGTGAAGGCACATAAGTTTTGTGGTTAGTGTATTGGTAGAGTCAAATGCTCCTTCTCAAAAATAAATAAATAAATAGATAAAGGAATTGGTTCGTGTCGTCCGAGTGAATCCGCAGAAGGATCGCTACCTCTTGCCGCCGGTTCTTTCCCTACAGATCATTAGCCGTGCAGGATTATTGCATTGCTTAAGTGTAATTGTGTTGGCTATCATGCGTCGACATGTCAGCAACCAAATTGCCTTCTGAATACTGTTCGCTGCTGGGGCTACGTGAAATTTTAGTATTTCGCTACCGACAGTTTCCTTTCATTTTTTCGGAAAATTTACGATAGAAAACTACATGTTAACCGCTGCCTCTATGCTGAGTCCATCTAGTTTTAACTTTTAATTTTTTTTTTTTTCTGACAGGTCTTGTTTTTGCCCTGTTGGATTTCTAGGAACCCGTCTCACAAAGTAAACCTAGTAAGGAAAAGGGTTTAGTCGCCGAATGTTTGTGTGTACACACACACAGACACACGCACACGCACGCACGCACACACACACATTCACACACACACGCACACACACATATTTAGTTGTTTGTTATGGTCGGTTAGAGAGTGAGCATTGGTTTGGCACCTATAAAGCACTTAGCTGTATAGAGGACTTTTCACACTAGTTGGACGAAGGAACATAACCTCTCTACCGGCCAACGAATCTGACGCTTATACAGCTAAGTACTTTAAAAGTGCGAAACCAATGGTCACTCTCTGACCTGCTATAACAAACAACCTTCTAAGCATTACTGCTCTAGTGTCTTAGAACGGGCTTCGTTCAGGATATATGAACCACTGACCGATTATATATATATATAT
>NC_068994.1:31634914-31635641 GCF_001194135.2 Octopus bimaculoides
TATATATATATATATATATATATGTAACGGTGGGTCACCAATATAACGGTATGGTTAAGGCGTGAAAGATGAAAGAATAATAATAGTTGAAGTTGGAAAGAAATATTGATGTACCGTTACTTTGTATATATATCCAAAATCACGACAGGTTGGTATGAATAATTAGTAAATGGAAAAGCATGCGAAGTTAAGAGAATTAATTTCGTCCGGTATGTGTGTGCACGTTATCGTAGTAGTAATCCACAGATAGAGATAAGATGATGTTGTAAGAGAAAAGAAACTGAGCTAGTGAAAGTTATAGAGTCGAGGTAAATTGTATCTCATAATTGGCTGATTGTAACCGTCTTTCTCCCACTGGCTGCCTGCTTATGATCATGACATTAGTTAGTCTCTGTTCACTAACTGATGCCTTACCAAATTCTAATATTTATAACTATGCAAAACCAGTTAGAAGGATAAACATATTGTTGAGAACAATAGATTTCGATGAGAGTCTGTCATCTCTTTTCTAGCAATTGGTGAAATAGAAGAGGTTAGAAGAGTCAAGTGGGTAAGACAATATTCTGCTTAGCGAAGGCATCTGGCAAAGTTAACTGCTGTCACTCACAGAAAAACTATTGTTTTACCGTGAGAAAAGTGCTGTTGAACTGTTAAGTGAAATTTGGTGATCGAAGATCGAATCCATGTAATGCCTGCATGAAGCCACTATATATATATATATATATAT
>NC_068994.1:31636666-31640623 GCF_001194135.2 Octopus bimaculoides
TAATGAAATTTTCCAGAGATACATTTTAGGGTTACATCAGAATTTGGTGTGGAAATTTTTTGTAGAGGTGGAAAGGAATTTCGGATAATTGACGCACTCTGATTTGTTTCCTCATAAGTTTCTGGCAATTTGTATTTGTATACATATCAGATGGTGTTAATTACCATCGAAATCTGGTATGAAAAAAAAAAATTGAGGTAGAGTCGGGTAATGCTCACACACCAACTTTGTTTCTTCATACATGTTGAGGAGGCGTGTGAATTATACCCCCCCCCCCATACACACATTATTTTTCACAACAAATTCCGATATGACCCTAATCTAGATCATATGAAACATGTCTGCAGAAAATTTTATTAAAAAAAATATCCATTTTTCAGAAAGTTACGAGGGAACAAAGTCAGGCAAGGACACACGCCTTAATTATTTATTATTTTAAATATATATTATTACGGGAAAAAAAAATAAAAATCGATCTTTTTCGTTCTAAGTTCAAATCACATCGAGGTCAACATTATCTTTTGTTTTTCTGAGATCGATAAAACAAAATATCAGTCATGGAGTGTGATCGATTTAAATATACCGACATAAGCGAATAGAATTATAATAAAGGAATCACAAGTGACTTGCGATTGTTCGTCTTCGATTAAATTTTTTTTTAATATACACAGTGAAGAACGTAATCCTCCACAGAGATGGGCATGACCGGAACGTCTTTGATTATATGCTTGATCAATCAGCTGTAATGCTCAGCACTAAAATAAATAACAAAAGGATGTTAAAATATTTGAAAGAAAAACAATTAACTCCCTTCTATGTGAGTCGTAACTAAGCGAATGTATAATTTGGTTCACACAGTGCATTAGTACAGTCTTCTAGGCTATTTGCTTGCATGGCAAACTGAACGTGCCACTGTTAGGTTGTTGTAGTCAGTGCGTGTGTGTGTGTATGTGTGGCCCGCCTCTCCTGGCTGTAACACACGGAAGGTAGGTGTTTACCACGACCAAGTTCTCTTACTCTTTCTCTCTCTCTCTCTCTCTCACACATTATTAGCTCTTACTGAGAACGGGACGTCGAAGATGAGGATGATGATGATATTTAAAGGAGTGTAGGAGGCAAAGAGGGTCGGTTGGTTGGGCGGACGGCTGATTGTCAGTAAAGAAGTGTATTTATCAATCGACGAGCTAGGTGCGATTGCTGTATGTATGCGGGTGTGTTTATGTTTATGTATTTCTGCGACGAAGGGGTGCATATGTGTGTGTGTGTGTGTTAATGTGTCTCAGAGAGGGAGAGATTGTGTATGAATGCATGCTTAATATGTGTATTTGAAGGAGGGAATGTAAATGTGTGTTCGTAACTGTAAAGTGTATCTGTACATTGATTGTATAAGTAAAGACATAGGGAGTGTGTATATATGTCAGACGAAAAGGCGTCAAATGTATTGAGGGAGTAAAAAAAATGTGTATATGTGTGCGTATAATAAAAATACAAAATTGACTTTAATTATTTATATTTTCTTTGGCATTAAACAGCACGTTCAAATTGTTCCGATTACATTTTAATATTGAGATCACAATTTCTCTTCCGCTTTCAAGCTTTTGTAATTGCTCGGAAAATTTTCACTTTGGTACAGAATAAAACAGTTACATTTTTGTCAATTAGCATGCTTTGTGTGTATATGTTCGATGGGATATAATTATACTCAAAAACACTTCTGTGTGCGTGTTTGTGAACGTCTAATTATAACAATCTAACAATCCTGTAAGAGGTCCGATATATATATATATGCAAACACAACTTTCCGGGGAGTAATACCTAAAGCAGTAATAATGAAACTGTATAAAGTGAAGTTGAAGTCGGAAGATATAACTTTCTAAGTACTGATATTGTCTCGATTTTATGATCCATCATCCTTCTTCCATAGTCGCTGACCCACAGTTACATTTTATTTATATTAATTAGTTGCTTAACCCCCAGTTTAGCGCTAACTGAGCAGAGATATTATCAAAGTCGTTCCAAACGCGACCAAACCTTATATTTAAGAGGTATCTAGAACTATCCTTTCCTGTGATCTCAGGAAGGTTCGGCTGCTATTTCAAGCAAGTCAAACAACCGCGTAAAGTTGCCCTCATTAACTCGTCCAATTAGTTCTTGTTTATTTAAACTTTAATTAGGAGACGTTCCAGTTGTAACCGATCTATCTTTTTTTGTATATCTAGGACAAATTTATTCCAATATGTCCTTTACGACAGTTAGGGCGTGATTTGAGGTAGATTTGACTGCTTTTTCATGCAAATCAAACGATGTCAGAGGCTCCTCGGTTCGACAACCTTAGGTGTGCGATGTGCAGGACCAATACACACGCACACGCGTGCGCGCATAAACACATAAACACACACATAAACGAACACGCACGTATGCATTACATTTCCCAAGCGCTACAGGTTAGAACAATTCTGATATATATATATATATATATATAACCCTAAACACTGAGTGTACGTATTCTTTACTTTCGCCTATATATATATATATATATATATATATATAAGTAACGTTCCATATATCGTTTCTTGAAATATCCGGATGCTTGTTGCTGTGACATGTTTGTGCTCCAGATATCATTTCGAGAAATATTCGAATGTTTCTTAAATACTTTAGAAAATGTCTTTGAAACTGCAACAAATGAATATTGTATATGTTTATTATTTAAGAGAAAAAATCCCAAACAGTATTTGAATGAAATATGCCTTGCGAAGAAAGCAATGGAAAAAAAAAACAACATAAAATAAAAGACTGCTCGGTTGGTGTCCTATAAACATTTATGTATTTATATAACAGTGTCTTTTACCAAAACCGCTAGTCAACTAAGTTTTGAGTGAAATTTGGGGGACAGAAAGTCTTTGGAAACCTGTCGAAAGGCTTCCATAGACTTTCCCTCCTTGTATTTAGGTGGTAGACTTAATCCAAAGCCTACTTGTAACACACCATCACCACCGGACCTTTAGGGGTCGGGCGAGGGGAGCTTTTGTGGAGTCAGACTGCAATAATTCAAACTACATCTCTGGTCTGAGGAGGACTTCATTGCGTAGACCCACCAGTTGTAGATGTAAAAAATGTTCTTGAGCTTGCCTGTCCTCTTCTGGTTTATATCACTTAATAAAGTCGGAAATTGTTTGAATCTTATACATACATACATCGTACACCTTCGTTTTCATTTTACTCTAGACCAATATTCAGCTGAAATTTGAATGGAGACTTTTTTTCTTTTCTTTCTTTGTCATGGCATCTGAACTGTGGCCTAGTGGTTAGGATGTTGCAAGATTGTGGTTTCGATTCTCGGACCAGGCGGTGCATTATGTTCCTGAGCAAAACAATTCGTTTTATGTTGCTCCAGTTCACTTAGCTGTAAATGCGACGAGCTGGCGTCCCGTTCGGAAGGGAACGTTGTGATTTCATTCGTTTATATGCTATGGATATCGGGTAACCGGCCCTATGAGTTCTAGGACTCGAGACAGTAATGTCCATGGGTTTATGATGATGATGATGAACACTGAGAGTTGATTTTTCTCAGATCTACTCTGATTCAGCTAATTTGTGACTATGCAACCATGATTGTTCTTTCTTATCTAAAAATAGCTATCCTTATTTTTAATGATGTAGGGTGACATTTGGTTGCTATTTCTAATTTTTTGAGCAACCACATAGAGGCTCCTTCGTTATCTCGGTATACTGATATTAACGACTTTAAATTAATTTGAATCATTCTTTCTAAAGAACTCAAATCTAGTTTTCGTATAATGATCACAATCACAATTAAGTTTCAGTTTTATTGCGCCTTATTTAGCCTTCATTTAGTTGTAACTGATCAATGACGTCCCAGCCTTGTCCGTCTAAATTTTGTCTATGAAGTACTATTGTCTAATCTCTCTCCCCCTCCCCTCCCCTCCCTTCCCC
>NC_068994.1:31640866-31641555 GCF_001194135.2 Octopus bimaculoides
CTCTGTCTGTCTGTCTGTCTCTGCCTGTCTGCCTGTCTTTCTCTCTCTCTCTCTCTCTTAAGACAGTACGATGTGATTTTATAGAAATATCCTACTATTTCTAGCAGCACGAGCGGCATCATAGGTGTTCCCTTGTTGGTTTATATTATCAGTAGCGGTAGTAAACTAGGAGTAAACCGTAACTGTTAACATCTGATACATGGGTTCGATGACTACCTGGATAGTTTTATTCGCTTTGATATTGATTGTGTATATTGTAGCAAAAGGGATCCTCTATGTGGTCTCTCGGACTGTTAGAAATAGCAGTTAAGTTCTGTCAAATCACACCGTCATTTTATCAGAAGAAAAAAAAAGAAACGTTTTTATCTTTTATCTTTTACTTGTTTCAGTCATTGGACTGTGGCCATGCTGGAGGATGGCCTTGGAGGGTTTAGTCAAACAAATCACCTCCAGTACTTATTTTCTTTTTAAGACTGACACTTATTCTATCGGTCTCGTATGTCGAACCGCTAGATTACTGTTCGTAAACAAACCAACACTTGTTGCCAAGTGGTGGCAGTGGGTGAGGGACAAATACAGACGCGCACGCAAGACACTTACCCAAGGTGCCATGCAGTAGGACTGAACCCAAAACCATGTGATTGCAAAGTAAGCTTAACAACAGTCATACATATAGCTTAAACGATATT
>NC_068994.1:31646565-31647718 GCF_001194135.2 Octopus bimaculoides
GTTGAGGTGCATAGGCTGAGATGACAGTAGCTAATCTATGATGAAGCACTAGTCTAATCTTAAGTACTCTGTCACTTACTCTAACGACCTCGATTACCTTATCCACCCATTTCTCCGCTAGAAGTATTCCTACGCCCCCGACCCCGTCAGTGTTCCCTGCCCAGAAAATCTTGTACCTGTGTTCTTTGCCTGTGAGGAACCTCGCAGAACCTCCTCTCCATCTTACTTCCTGGATGCAGCACATATCTACACGTCTCCATATATATATATATATAACATTGGTTAATGCAGTGCAATCACCTAGAGGTTTTGAGTTCAATCCCAGGCAAGGTACTAAGGTAATTAAAAAAAATAACAACTGAAGGAAAAAATGTCATGGATACAGAGAGCGGAATGAGAACAGTGCACCTTTGTGAATCAAATAAAGGGCTAGATTTGAAATTCTG
Organism: Octopus bimaculoides; assembly: GCF_001194135.2. Taxonomy (NCBI): domain Eukaryota; kingdom Metazoa; phylum Mollusca; class Cephalopoda; order Octopoda; family Octopodidae; genus Octopus; species Octopus bimaculoides. Next base: position 31,647,012 of record NC_068994.1, read on the forward strand.
ATACAAAAATCAAGTTCACATAATTTAAAATTCCTCATCTAACAAATATAGAACTGTAATAAATTGTTATTTCTCTCCCTCTTTCCCCCCTCTCTCTCAAGTTGAGTATCCAGTCAGCTGTGCCAAATTGCCAGTTTCTGAACAGTCACACATACTCACCTTATTCTGATTGTATCACTGCATCCATTCCAGCTGAGCACTAAACACTATGCTCAGTTTTTCCCCTCCAGAACATTGCTTCTCTGGAATTCACTTCTTGTCCATGTTTTTCTCACAGCCACTGACTAAAAACTGTTAGCAGTCCTATGAAGACCTTAGGTACTGAGCTTTTCTCCAAATTAATCCAGTGAAAAACAAATCGAAATAATTCTTGTTTCTTTTGCATGGGAGTGGCTGTGTGGTAAGTAGCTTGCTTACCAACCACATGGTTCCGGGTTCAGTCCCACTGCGTGGCACCTTGGGAAAGTGTCTTCTACTATAGCCTCGGCCGACCAAAGCCTTGTGAGTGGATTTGGAAGATGGAAACTGAAAGAAGCCCATCGTATCTATGTATATATATATTATATGTATGTGTGTCTGTGTTTGTCCCACCCCCACCATCGCTTGACAACTGATGCTGGTATGTTTACGTCCCCGTAACTTAGCGGTTCAGCAAAAGAGACCGATAGAATAAGTACTAGGCTTCCAAAGAATAAGTCCTGGGGTCG
>NC_068994.1:31647728-31651056 GCF_001194135.2 Octopus bimaculoides
AATAAGTACTAGGCTTCCAAAGAATAAGTCCTGGGGTCGATTTTCTCGACTAAAGGCGGTGCTCCAGCATGGCCGCAGTCAAATGACTGAAACAAGTAAAAGTGTAAAAGAGTATATTCTTCTCTTCTTTTATTGGTTTCATTCATCAAGCTACTGTTATGCTGTCACAGCCTTCAGCGGTTTTAATTGATCATATCAGCTTTTGTACTTATTGCATTTTTGTACGTGTTTATTGATATCTGTTTGTTGGACTGCTATATTACAGTTTGTCTACACTGGTAAACATGAACATATATTTACATACAAATGCATACACACATTCATACACACACTCACACATATATAACCTGCTTTACACAGTTTCTGCCTACCGAATTCCATTCCCCACTCAAGGCTATAAAATGTATGCATGCAATCACATATGCATGCATGCATGCACACACACACACACACACATTTAAGCTCGTAGGTGCAAAAATAGTACTCGAATACTAAAGGTTGAGTAAAATATTATTTTATTGAAGCTGAAATGAGTTTCAGATAGCCGATCATCAGACAGTCATGAGTATTTAGAACAATGCATTGTTCTGAATATGCACCATGACTGTCTGATGATTGGTTATGTGAAACTCAGAGTAATAATTTTGTGAAGTTTTTCAGCTTCAATAAAATACTATATGCATGCATAGACACACACACACACGAATGCATGCATACACACAAACACACACACACACACACACACACACACACACACACAGACTGTCTTTCTTTTTTACTTGCTGGATCTAGAAGAGAGGGCAATGCTCCTGACCTTTGCAAGTCTTCCAAAGCTGGTGAAATTGCTGCTGTTAATGTTTTAATATCTCTTACATTTAGGGTTCAAGTCCAGTGTTTCTGTTCTTTTCTGATTTCTGGTACTAGAATGTGTAGTTCAAATTGTTTGGGTGTTGATACTTCAACTTGTCCTACAATATTTCCATATAGATTTCGTTTCCCATGACTGTTTTTTCCGTAAATCTTTTCTTAAGCTAATGTGTTTTGTATTTGACATTTTTTTTTCTTTTACTAGGAATGTCATTCTTTCAATTTGTTTAATTATTACACCATCCTCTCAGCTTTCTTTACCATATCTATAGGTTTAAAAAAAAAAACTTTGTCACCTAACTTGAGGAATTTTGAAGTATTTTTGTTGTTCGCCTTTCTTTATTTTCACTTGGTATCAGCTTATCAAAAACGGATCTGATCTTTCTACCAAATATTAATTTTGCAGGTGACATTCCTGACAGTGTATTCTGATTAGGTATACTCTTAGAAATTGTTGGAGTGAAAAATCGTCCATCACTTCATTGTTTGCCCTTTTCAATACCCTCTTGAAAGTGTCAACAAGAGGCTCTGCTTGTTCATTTGACCTAGGATGATAGGGCAGAGTGGTGACATGTTTGATGATGAACACTTTGCAAAATTTTCTGAACTCATCTGATGTGAATTGAGTTCCATTATCAGATACAATGGTATTCAGAATACTATACCTGGCAAACAATTTGTGTAAGAGGCTTATTGTAACTGCAGACGTTGGCTTTTAACATTTATGCACTTCTGGCCACTTTGAAAAACTATCCACCACAACAAGGTAGTATGAACCCTCAAGTTGACCTGTGTAATCAATATGCCGTCTGGCCCATGAAACATCTGCTTTTGACCACAGTTGCCATTTTGTGGTAGGTAATTTTGCAGCTAAGGCACATCCTGTGCATACTTTCACCAATTCTTCAATGCCATGCTCCATTGTTGGCCAATATCCATAGCTTCTCATTAATGATTTTATTCTCAAAATCCCTGGGTGACTCGTGAAATTCCTTTAATAATCGCTTTTGTAGTGTGACTGGCACTATGACTCTTTGTGCATACATCAACACATTGTCTCATTAGGAAATGGTTTGCATTTGTGTTGCACATATTTTTACCTCTTTTAGTCTTCAATATTTCTTTCATTTTTATAATAAAGTTATTGTTTTCCAATTTCAATTTTATGTCTTGTAAAGTCACTGGCAGTTCACAAATAATGTTACACAAAACCTTTTTAATTTCATTTTCTGCTTGTAAAGTGACAATCATGGTATCTTCAAATTGTTCCGCATTTTTTAAAATCAGTCTTGATAGACAATCCGCATGACCTAGTTTCTTAGATGATATATATTTCATCTTGAAATCATAGTTTAATAATATTGTACCCCTATTAGCAGTATGGGTAGGAATTCCTTTTTTCCACCCCAAAATCAATAATAACGGATGGTGATCATTCTGTAGGCGAAAACTTCGACCATGTAAAACTCTGTGAAATTTTTTCATGGCAAAAATGATTACTAGAGCCTCTTTTTCGATTTGACTATAATTTTTTTCTACTGATATCAAAGAACATGAGGCATGAACCACCACCTTCATGTTACCATCTTTATATTTATGTAGTATTACAGCTCCTTTACCATACTCACAAGTGTTTGAAGCTACAACAATCTCTGGTGCAGGATCGAAGTGTGTTAACAACAAATCAGATATTAGTATTTTCTTTATTTTGTCAAATGTCTTTTGGCAATTTTCCGAACAATTCTATTTCATATCTTTTTTCAACTAATTAGTCAGTGGAACCCTCACCTTATTTATATTTGGAATATAATTTGGTAATAGTCTGCCAAATTCTAAAAATGTTTGTAAGGTCATTATATTAGTAAGAGGGGTCATATTTTTAATTGTTTTTGCTCTCAACGGGTCTGGTTGATGTCCATTTCTGTCAATGATTTGTCCTAAATATCTTATTTTCAGCAAGAAAAATTCACACTTTTCTTCACTCAAAGTAAAGCTGTAATCCCTAATTTCTTCAAGTACATATTTTATGTCTTCTATGTGTTGATCCCTGGATTTGCTTTTATTGTGTATATCATCCAGATATGGAATTGCAAATTCACAGTTCACTAACATTGCATCTGTTGAAAAATCGCTGGCGTGACTTTTAAGCCAAATGGTAGCCTGTTGTATTCATATAGTTGTTTATGTTTGTTAATTGTTTGGTATTTAGAGCATTCATCATCTACTCTAATTTGTAGGTATGCATCAGAGAGATCCAATTTAGAAAATATTTTGCCACTGTTTAATTTCACAAAAATATCTCTGGAGTAGGTAGTGGATAGTGGCACATTTTAAGACATTCATTTAAACCAGTGGAAAAATCAAATAACACTCTGATTTTATTATTCTTTTTCTTAATGTACACAGTTGGTGCTGCCCATTCAGAGTATTCCACTTTTTGGATAACTCCAATTTTTTCTAG
>NC_068994.1:31652503-31655264 GCF_001194135.2 Octopus bimaculoides
CAGATTTATCTGTCAAATGTAATGCTTATTTGTTCACATTATTTTGAATTATTCAGGTTCAAGAGGTGTGTCCACAATATTTGCTTGTAACTTTGTTAATTCTTTTACGTACAGATTTGAAATTTTGCCAGTGGGTGCTTATATACCAGTGGTTTATGGTTATATACCAGTGGTTTATAGTAATTTTAGCTGATCTTTCTGATTAAATTTGACTTTGCACAGGAAAATTTAATTAACAGGTGTAAAAGCAATATGGATAAACACTAAAATTGAAATTCTTAATGCATCTTATCTGTTTGATTTGTTACTAAAATTATCCCAGATGTCAGCCACCAACAATTTTGCCATTTTCAAGATTAGGTACATTAATTGAATTAATTAAAATACAGGTATAATCGGTACAAAATTTTATTCTTTCTCTATATTTCATTCAAGCATTTTCATTGAAAATAAAGTACAAAACTCTTTTACTAGTCAATATACCATTGGCTATGTACTCTTATACCATTTAATGAATACATTTACATAACAGAATGCCTCTAATAAAAAAAGCTCAGTAACAGGTGAGACAAAGGTGAATACATGTGTGTGACATACTGAAGATTAGTATGTATTTCTCACTTTCACATATTATTTGTAATAAAATGAAAAGAATATATGATAGTTGTTGTACTTGGGGATGGTCATGTTGCCAGTTTAGCCAATAAAAACACACGCACTGTATATTTATAATGTAATATAAAGCTGAAGCAAATTAACACCAAATATACAGTGCGTGTGTTTTTATTGGCTAAACTGGCAATATGACCATCCCCAAGTACAACAACATCTGTTTCAACACACGATTTCACATCAAAAATCTTGCAAAACAAATATGTAAACGGAATATATGATAGTATTACTATCAAACAACAAAATATAGTTATGCCATATTTCTATCATGAAACTATCTAAAGCACTCTTTACACAAGGGCGCTTTGCAAAACGAACACATATATGAGGCCTCAGCCTGATATCTTTTCGCAGTTTTTCTTTTTTTGCAGTGAACACAGTCTGCAAACTTTTTTCCTTCAGTGTATTTTTACCTCTTTATGAAAGTCAATAATTTCTCTGTTGACATCCACCTCAGTTAATTTTGCTTTTCTCCCAATTCTGTGCTTTCTGGAAGAGAAAACTTCATGTAACTGAGCTACAATGTCAACCTAAAATTTCAAATGGTCATAATCCTTTGCTGGCAGAGGTACCTTGTGGCTTTTTACATAAACGATATATGAATTAACTATAGTTAGACATAATGCTGGAGATATATGGATCACCATACCTTATATCAGGACTCCAGTAGTTCCACAGTCAAGGAAGCTGCTTGATATCAAACATAATGTTTATAGTAAAAAAAGCTTGCATTTCCACAGTATCAGTTGGCTGCTATAGTGGATTGGGTCTTCCACGAATAGAAATTATGTGTTGAGCATATTTATTTGTTTCCTCCACAACAGTTTCAAAAAAAACTTTTTGGTAAAAATAAAAATAAATAGTCCAATGGTTGAGCATCGGAAGGTAGACTGTGTTGTGGACTAGTCTTTTCTGTGAAATTGGGAATTGTGATTGATGTAGTAATCTTCAACCATGTTGCTGTAATGTTTCTAGTATCATTTTCATCACTTTCATTTTTTATCACTTTCGTTATCAAAATCTTCCTTGTTCAATGAAGATTCATAAATATCAATATCAGATTTGTCCGAAGACAAATCACTGTTGTTTCTTTTTATATTTTGTACATCATTAAAAGTAAAACCTTCAAAGTCGGAATCACTACTTGCTGTTGTCATATCGTTAAAAACTGAGATATACACTTATCTTCAGATGTTAAAAAACCAAGAAGTCTCAAAAGTTTCACAGTATTTTTACTTGAATAAAGGCAGGGAAGGCTTTATCTTGAATTATCTCAAAGCTACAAGAATTCAGAAACGTGATTTGTTTAGTTTTTTAGTGATTTCATAGAGGAATCAGATACAGCCAGATTTGGCTGGTTCAAACAAATAAAGGGGAATTATTTTCAGTTGGTTTTGTCCAGTCTGAACACTAAATGTCCAGTCTGAACACTAAATGTCCAGTCTGAACATTTCCAGCAAGTATTGAACAGGGAACTTCTTTCCCTGAAAATTTTCGATAAAATGTTAATTGTTTCATTGAAACAAATCTCACCTGGCTTCTTCAGCAGAATATAGTTACTATATTTTTCATGTTCAGCAGGGGATGACTTTTTTCTTGTCGCACTTTTTTTCTTGTTGAACCAATTTTTGAAGATTTCTTTGTATCTACGAAAATATGCAGAGAAGGTAGTACCTTCTGGTTTAACACTGGGCAGGTGGTCGGAATCCTTCCATAACAGAAAGATGTAGCATAACAGTTAGTGTAAAGCTGGGCGGCGGGATTGGATTCAACAAGGGTAACAAGAAAAGGGGGAGATGAATAGGGCAAGAATGCCTGAGTGGAGATGGCATGAGGTCAGCCAGCTCCAAGAAGCAGAAGCCAGTGTACTTCTGTTGACATCAATGATTTTTTGGTGTATCTCCATGTAGACATCAGTCTCTTTCAGTGGACCATGACATAGCAATAATACTGACTAACATCTATATAATTATCTATATACTAACATTTATATTATTAAACCATAATAGTTTGTAACATAGACATGAGAACAACATATTTTGTGGAATGCAGAAAGGGAGGTTTGTAGTGTGTTATATTTTTTGCCCCC
>NC_068994.1:31655274-31660416 GCF_001194135.2 Octopus bimaculoides
TGACACTTGCTAGGGCGAATGGTCATGTCAAGCTTTGTGAGATTTGAAATTACACTGTAATATTAACTGTCTTGGTTATATGTACAGACATGTGAGTGTTTACAAATGTGTCTTTCATGTCATCATCATCATCATCATCATCATCACACTCATTTCTTCATGCTTGCATGGGTTGGACAAGTCTTCTCCAGCACAATGCTTCATTACTTGTTACAATCCTTTGTTATTATTTCTTTCATGAGGTTTAGCCTTTTGAGATTACCCTTCATTACTTCTTCCTATCTATGTCTTCTTTAGTCTACTTCCTCAGATTCCATCTGTTTGGATCAATTTGACACATCTTGACATAACTAGTACCTTCTGTATGCATCACTTTGTCATACCAGTATTCTTTCTTGTGTGATACTTCTGATTCCTTTTATACCTAGTTTTCTCTCAGCTCATTTGTGACCCATTGTTCACACATGCTGACATTAAACATTTAGCAGAGCATACCTCATTTCTTTCCAGTCCTAAATCCTCTGCATTCAATGCCCATATCTCACTACTATGCAACATCACAAACAGCATATAATCTGTCCTTCACTTGGAAAAACAATCCTTACTTTACCAGTAGAGGTCTCTCTTCATTTCAGAACTTTTCTCATCCTATTCCTTACTCAGGCTGTTATGTTTTTAGTGAAACCCCCTCATCTCCTGATCAGGTTACCTTGGTAAAAGAAAGTATTAACAACTTCTAAGAAACTTTCTGAGCATAGGAAATAGTTTATTTCACTGGAATTCTCACAACTAATTAATTCTGTGTGCATGCTGCTTACAAAGTCTGTGGCTGTATATACTATATTATTCCATCACCATATCACCTGTCTGGTTGGAACTTTGTATTAGTTGCATGTCAGGTTTGTAGCAAGTTATACAGAAACTTCCAGATAGTCTCTATGTTATAAGTTTCTATCTCTCTCTTTTTCTCATAATCACACCTCCTAGTACTTCTCTAAGCCTATATCAGTTAAGGGGATTTTTCAGCTTCCATATCTTCCTTCATTGATTGCCTTGTGTTTCTTAGTCAGGACTGATCTTAACCTAGGCACGCTGATCACTGGTGGTCCTAGTCTTATACTAGAGTTACTGATCAGTGTATGGAGCAATATATTCTTCAGCACAGAAGAATTGTGTACACACACCCAGTTCCTATCCTGTTTTCTGATGACTAAAAAGTCTATCCGGCTTGCACGTTTGTCTAATTGGGAGGTGATTGGATGTCTAGCCAGTTTTCTGAACTTAATGTTGCAAACATTATGTCATTTGTGACATGATCATTTTGTTAAACCATATCTATAGCCACCATGTGTGCTAGAAAATTTTTTAGTATTGCTCAATATGTCCATTACTGTCACCAGCTGTGATGATGAGGTTGCTGTCACTCATTGTCAAAGTAGTCTGCAAGAGGGCTTTTTGTTTATCTGTCAGTCCTGATTGTAGTTCATATCAGACAACTAAAGTTCTGCAGCAGCATGTATGTGGATAAATTATGAATAAATTCATATATATATGTTTAATAAACACATATCAGATTCACTATGTAAATAAAACATGCAGATGAAACTAAGAACAACTGCTCAACTAGTTTTGATTGGTTATTGCCATCTTGTCAAGAGTATCTAATTGTGCTTATCCCATAGAGGGAGGAAGCAGCTTAAACTCTTTGTAATTAAATACTATGTGTAATCAATACATATAAAACAAAGGATGTCTGTGTGTGTGTAGTACGTATGCATTTCTACAGTTTTCAACCGATTTTCACCAAACTTTACACACACATTACTTACATGCCAAGGATGGTCATGCACTATAACATTTTGCCCAGAGGTCCTGCGTAAAGTGAGAAACCAGGAAAAACGGTGTTTTACGCAGGTTTTTCTCTAAAAACTTCTGCAGTTTTCAACCAATTCTTTCCCTTTTCTCTCTCTGTTTATTTCTCTCTTCTCTCTCTTTTTCTCATTCTCTGTTTCTCTTGTTTACACATATTCTCTCACCCTCTGTAATAGTTCCTCTTTTTTTAGTTTGTGTCTGTTTCTTTCACTCTCTCTCTTTAACTCACTCACACACTTACTAACTTCTTTCTACAAATTGAGTTCCATGTATTTCAATCAGTCGTGCGTAAAAATCTCTGTTGTTTTTGTATGCTCTCCCTGAAAAATAGTTTAGTTATGTTCACCTAGTGTGTTTAAATTCAGTTTTGCCACATCTGCCTAAAAATTTACTTCAGTGTATTTCAATTTTGCTGTGCGTAAATATCTTTGTCTTTACAGTATTTGTATGTTCTCCCTGCAACATTACTTATTTAAAATTTTTTTGCACTCCCTCTATTTAAATACCCTATTTATATTTCTCCCTCTAACGCAAAACATTGTGTGTGCTGTCGTGCATATGTACGTATGTCTACTATGGGCCACATACATCCGATAAGCCTTTATTACTAACCAATGAGATTTCAACCATGCTACTGAGTGGTCATGCGTTAGAAAAAGCTATCCTAAAGTGGCTCAAGTTTTTTTACTCAAACTATTTTCTTCTAGAGCTTTATACACTCAACGGGGTTTGTAAGTTCTGTCTACAAATTGACTTCCTTGTATTTAAATTAGTCATGCGTAAAAATCTCTGCTGTTACGGTTTTTGTATGTTCTCCCGGAAAAATAATTTAGTTATTTTTAATTTTTGTTTACCCAGTGTGTTTAAATTCAGTTTTGTCACATATACCTCAAAATTGACTTCAGTGTATTTTGATTTTGTCATGCATATCTTTGCCTTTATGGTATTTGTATGTTCTCTCAACAAAGGATGTCTGTGTATGTAGTATGTATACATTTCTACAGTTTTCAACCAGTTTTTATCAAACTTTACACATACATTACAAGGATGATCATGCACTATAACCTTTTGCCCAGAGCTCCTGCTTCAAGCAAGAAACCATGAAAAACAGTGTTTTACACGGGTTTTTCTCTAAAAGCTTCTGCAGTTTTCAACTGATTTTCTCCATTTTCTCTCTCTAAATTGTTTGCACTCTGTGCATTTATATTTACTTTTGCCACATCTGCATTTTATAATTGAAGCTTCTAAACTCTGAGATAATGCCACTTAAGAAAAGAGCCCGTATTGGTTGCAAAACCACTGCAGCAAAGACATTGAAGAGAAGGAGAGCAAATAATCCTCACATGAGACTGGACAAAGACATTCACAAAATGCTGCTTGCACAGCCACAGCAAGAGCCATGGAAAGCGGGAAGCAGCGTAGGAGGGTATGAAGAAAGGCTGGTCAAGATGTTGATGGACATCCTGGCAATTACCTTGGGAGAGTTTACACAGTCCATCCCAGTCAACAGGAGTGTTTCCAGGATCTGAAAACCTAGTCATTAGACTAGGTAGGTAGAATATACCGGGAGGCCTGCTTCAAGCACGGGTTGCTAGAAGATGAGGCATAATATCAGGCAATGCCGGCAGAAGCCCTTGCATCAAAGTCCCCCAAAAGTCTCAGGGCATTGTTTGCAGTGATATTGCAAACATGTATGTTATGTGATCCCAGGTGTAATAAAATTTTCATTTTATATCTTCCATCAAAGATCAGCTAAATTAAGAATTTGTCGTCTGTCTGTCTCTCTCTCTCTCACTCTCTCTCTCTCTCTCTTCTCTCTCTCTCTCTCTCTCTCTCTCTCTCTCTCTCTCTCTCTCTCTATATCTATATATATATATATATATATATATATTATAATGGGGGAGGCCTGTTTATGGTGTTATCCTGGGTTTCTCGCTCATAAGGGGTTTGGCCTTATGGTGTATCTTCAGACCCCAAACACTGCTGGCCTAAGACCTCTTCAAAATATGGAGGGGGAAATGCCTTACTATAAAGGTAAACACTAGGTGATTATCTCCCTTTGCCATTAGCCATCTTGCACTCACCAAAGAACCATGAGGGTAAACAATTGACTCTCTTTGGCCTTGGCTATTGGCTTCTGGCTGTGGCGTCACCTTGCAGATTCCAAAACACCAGCAGGATTCTTCTAAAATGCAAACATGGCCTGAAAATCTCCATCCTGGAGGTTAGGATGAAAATTTTTGGGTCATTATTATTATTATTTACAGAATTGTAAATTTGGCACCACTTATCAAATCATTGCAGAAAATGCATATGATTGTTTGTTCATAAAAACAACACTATGAAATTATCATGCTTAAATCTGATGGGAAGAGGCAAGTGGGCACGTTAGTATAATGCTAGCACGCTTGTCACAAGTCTCACTTGTACGCAAAACCCACTTTTTTCCATTGAGGGCTTATATGCCCCAATAGTAAACTATATTCTTTAGTCAATACAGCAGGACTCCTTTTTAGCTTTAAGCTTATAATATATATATATATATATATATATAAACATACAAACACATATGCACACACAATGGACATCAGTTTTCATCTACCAAATCCACTTGTAAGGCTTTGGTTGACCTAGGGCTATAGTATAAGAGAGCCAAAGTGCCCCACAGTGGGACTGAACCCCAAACCATGTTGTTGCGAAGCAAGCGACTTTACCACACAACCATGCCTATATGCATATATGTAGCGCATTTTGCTTGTGCTCTTTAGGTTGTGTAACATTTACTTCGCATTTATCATGAAGACAAATGTCATTTCTCTAAGCACTATTTTATGTATTTTGAGTTCTTTTGTGGAGATATTTCAGAGGCAAACTTAGTGGAAATCTATTGTTCCTGCTGCTGGCATATGAAATGAATACTGTATGTGTGTGTGTGTGTAAGAGAGAGAGAGAGAGAGTGAGTATGTGTGCGTGTGAAGGCATGTGGTCAGATGGTTAGGATGTTGAGCACATGATCATAAAGTAGTGGTCTTGATTTCTGAACCAATCAGTGCATTGTATCTTTGACCAAGGCACTTCACTCTGTTCTAATCTACTGAGGTGAACAGCCCAGTGCTAATGCAACCCTCTCTTCCTCCAGCTGTCACTTCCCAGATGGTCCACTAGATCAGAGTTTAGGGAGCCAAGTCACACTCACTTGTAAGTGATGGCTGTGTTATATGTATATATATGTGTGTATATATATATATATATATATATATATATATATAT
>NC_068994.1:31663745-31665220 GCF_001194135.2 Octopus bimaculoides
TGTTCTTTGCTACATTTGGTTTCTATTAACCCATTTATTCTATCAGAAGAATTTTTATTCATTAAGATAGAAGAAATACACATAATTATATATATATATATATATATATAATTATGTGTATTTCTTCTATCTTAATGAATAAAAATTCTATTTCTCTTGTTTGTACAACCATATGTATATGTGTGTGTGTGTGCACGCGTATATATATATATATATATATATATATACGCGTGCACACACACACACATATACATATGGTTGTACAAACAAGAGAAATAGAACCTCACTATTCAAATGGATATATTATTTTATTTAGTTGTTTATATATACTCATACACATATACACACACCATAAACACACATACACACACAACACATAACACACATACACTTGCATATATATGAGAGCTCCATATACCACTGACAGGATATAAAAGTGAGCTGTGACTCATTTATTGTCTAATTATAAAGTGAATGTAACATTGAGTGTGACAAGTAATGTGAAGTGAGGTGTCAGCTATTAACACTGAACTGACAAAAAGCTTACACACTGGAGTCACTTACATTATATAAACAGCTTGTGTCACTCTCTCACCTGCTGAACATAGCATGTCTTGTCAGCTCTTAATATTAATTCTTTGTCTTAAATCACAGTGTTTACTTTCAAATATAGACACAGTGGTACTCCACATATGTCTTAAGGTATCCAATTTAATGTATTTGTAAGCTGGCAAAGCATTTCTTCCAGCTTTATATTCTAAGTTTAAATATTGTGATGTTGACTTTGCTTTTCATCCTTTCAGGGGTTGATAAAATAAGTATCACTTGAGCATTAGGGTGCGATGTTATATACTCACCTCCTCCCCAAAATTTCTAGCCTTAAATCATTTTATCATTTTACTTGTTTCAGTCATTAAACTCCAACCATGCTGGGGCACCACCTTGAAAAATTTTAGTCAAATGGATCGACTCCAAAACTTTTTTGTTTTTAAATTATGGTACTAATTCAATTGGTCTCTTTCTCTTTTGCTGAGCTGCTAAATTATGTGGATGTAAATACACCAACACCGGTTGCCAAGTGGTGGTGGGGGACAAACATACACACACACACACACACACACGCATACATACAACAAGCTTCCTTCCACTCATAAGGCTTTTGTTGGTCTGAAGCTATAGTAGAAGACACTTGCCCAAGGTGCCATGCAGTGAAACTGAACCCAGAACCATGTGGTTGGAAGCAAGCTTTTTTCCACACTATATTAGGAATTTAAAAAAAATGTATTTGTGGTCATTGAACTTTTGATGACTTTAGATAGTTTTGGTGTCATAATTTGCATAATTTATATTTAGAAAAACTTTCGCAGTAATAAAAATGGGTAGTGAATAGGGATATTTTTAGATGTAAGACGTTATATAATATACAGGTGGGCCATGGGCAAATATGAGATTTTAAAAAAATCGAAATCAAAAGC
>NC_068994.1:31666461-31668961 GCF_001194135.2 Octopus bimaculoides
TATATATATATATATGTATATATGTATATATGTATATATATATATGTATATATATATGTATATATATATATGTATATATATATGTATATATGTATATATATATATGTATATATATATGTATATATATATGTATATATATATGTATATATATATGTATATATATATGTATATATATATATATATATACACACACACATACATATAATTGTATACATATATACTGACAGGAGCCATAATCACCCAAAAGCACCAGTTGAAAATTTATTATATTGATCAATCAGTTTTGGCTTTTATCATAGCCTCATAAGTAGGGACAGCTGGACTCAGCTGATTCTGAATAAAATTCACTGTCAGTATATATATATATTTGCCATAGAAATCAATGGATGATTTAGAGAATCGCTAATGTGTATACAAATAATTAATATCGACAGTGATGTGCAATGCGTTGCCAAAAATGAAAACTATAATTGTCATTAAATATGATTAAGGGTGTCAGAACACCCACATTGCTAGAAATAAGAGCTAAATTGCTCTAATTCTGTAGTCAAGGCATATAATTGTATACATATTTACTGACGTGGACCATAATCACCCGAAAGCGCTGGTTGAGAATTCCTGATACTGATTGGTCAGTTTTTTGCTTTTACCATAGCCTCATTAGTAGGGATGGCTTGACTCAGGTGATTCTGGATGAAATTCACTGTCAGTATATATGTATTCACCATAGAAATCTTTAGATTACTTAGTGAATTGCTACAGGTGACTATGGTTTCTGTCAGTATGTTGTTTGTTCCTTCTCGAGCCATGCCTGGCTCATAAGAGCCGGTTTCCCGGTTTCATTGGTGTATAGGTTCCCCACCTGGATGGGACACTGGTCCATCGCAGGTGAGCTACTAGATGCAGGAGGAAAGACTGAGAAAGTTGTGACGAAATAGTCAGCAGAAGCTTAGGTGTTTTGCTCATAAACACACACATCACCCGGTCTGAGATTCAAACCTGCGATCCCTCGACCACGAGTCCGCTGCTCTGTACACTAGGCCAGGTACCTCCACTGTCAGTATATATGTATACAATTATGTGCTTTGACTACAGAATTAGAATAGTTTAGCTCTTATTTCTAGCAGTGTAGGTATTCTGACACCCTTAATCATATTTAATGACAATTATAGTTTTCATTTTTGGTAATGCATTGCACACCACTGTAAATATTAATTATTTGTATACACATTAGCAATTCACTAAATCATCCATAGATTTCTATTGCAAATGCATATACACTGACAGTGAATTTTATCTGGAATCAGCCAAGTCGAGCTCTACCTACTGATGAGGCTATGATAAAAGTCAAAACTAACCAATCAGTATAGGGAATTCTTTACCAGAACTTTCAGATGCTTATGGTCTCTGTCAGTACATATGGATACAGCATTAGAGCAGTTTAGCTCTTATTTCTAGGAGTGTAAGTGTTCTGATATCCTTAGTCATATTTAATGACATATATAGTTTTCCTTTTTGGTAACACATTGCACCCTTCTGTCCTTATTAATTATTTACACGTGCACACACACGCACACACACACACACACACACACACACACACACACACACATAAGGGTGTTTGGGCTAAATTTAGCAGTTTGCATATGTTGTGGAAGGACCCTGACCATCCCCACATGACCAAAAGTGGACTGACACATTTCAATAACTGTTGGCAGTTGGCAGTCAGCAGTTGACAATGGTAGTTGACAGTTTTGATTGTTCATATTGGATTACTGTGTTAGTTCAATATCATATCCACATTTGGTGTAGTATAGAGTATGTTCTGCATGAACATATTAATTTTGCGAAAGGTTATTCTAGATAACCATATCCAATATTTATTTGGGTAATACCATTCCTTCACCCAACGGGCACTACAATGTTGTCACGGCATTATTGGCAACCTAGGCTGGATAGAATGCTGTTTGGAACATGGTAGAATTACTAGTGTCAGTAATTGGATTACAAAAACAGCAACAACAGCAATTGGTGGAATGGCAGAAGCAACAGCAACTGTTAATACAGCTGCTACTCAACAAAACAGAAAATACATCAACTTCATTCCCCCCTGATATGGTTGCAAACTCCATCGGTGAATTCACATTTAACCCAGATGAGGGTATTACCTTTTGTGCATACTACAGAAGGTATGAGGACATTTTTAAAGAAGAGTGCTCAAACTGGCAAAATGAAAAAAGAACCTGATTTTTGTTGAGGAAGTTGCCCCAGCAGAGCACAAAAAATACTGCCACTATATATTACCAAAAAATCCCAGGGGAAGTCTGTTTTAAAGAAACTGTTGATACCCTTTCAAAGATTTTCAACAAGAGAAGTTCCTTATTTAATACGCATTGGCTATGCATGAATATTACAAAAAAAGAGGACAAAGATTTTATTACAAACATTGAAATCGTTAATAGTGAATACGAAAAATGTTAAATGAATAAACTAACACCAG
>NC_068994.1:31671461-31676617 GCF_001194135.2 Octopus bimaculoides
GATTGTTTATTTTTAGAAGACATTGTAGGGTGGATGTAAGAGTCTGTTTTTGACCAGTTTGAACATAAACAAATAGAATATTTTGGCCAGTTTAAATGCTAAAAGGTTAAACATTATCCAATGTCAATTTTTTTTTTTTTTTGTACCAACTCTGAACTAGTTACTAATATTGTTCATCTGAAATTGCTGTGGGACTGTGTTAGTGACCGGAATTTCATTTTTTAAAAATATTTGTTGTATGTTTTAATTTACTTCTGCAATACTTTGATCTAAATTAATTCCTTTTCTTTTTTCCAGATTGTTCTTCTCAGAATCAATGGTTGATGAAAAGAACCAAAAACTTTGGAACTCAAGAATATATTTCTAATATCATGCATTTAGAGTTGCCTGACATTCAGATCTAAACCAGGAGGTGAATAAAAGAAGAACAATAATACTTACAATAACAGGAGTAATTGTAGTGGACTGAATACAGAAATAAATGCTATAATAATAGGTGCCTTGGGAATGGTTAAAAAAAATCAACAGAAATAAATACCTAACCAAAACTAGTTTATATACAAATAAAGAAAGTATCACTACAAGGTACTGTACATATATTACCTAAAGTACAGGCAATACAATAGAAAGTACAAAACCAAAACCAAGCACTGCATTTACCCAACTCGCAGGGAAAGCATGCAATAATAATAAAACTGCTGGAATAATAATAATAATAATAATAATCATAATAATAATAATAATATTGGAAATTTTTGCTGCTGTGTGTTTATGTAACACTCAGCTGCTTCACAATGGATTGCCATAAGTCTGTCAACAGCAACAACATATGTCACAAGCCACAGATTTGTCTGCAAGGACAAACTATACTACCAGTGATGACTGTTACCCCGAATGTTACCCATGGAAACTGTTTTATACAACACCAACAACATCAGCAACAACAATGTCAGCAACAGCAATGTCAGCAGCAACATCAGCAACAACATCAACACCAGCAGCAACATCAACAGCAGCAACAGCAACAACAACAACAACACCAGCAGCAGCATCAACATCAGCAACAACAACAACAACCACCCCGTATCATGCATACAGATGTTAAAATGTTTAATCAAATTATCAATTGTGATGGCAGTTTGTCCACCAGTTCTCAGAATGCACAGAGCAGCAATCAAGAGACTTGTTGCAGGAGCTGCTCTTGTTCTAGCTCTGTCTGCAACATAGACAATTGCACTGAGGTGAGCAATTGCAGTAGCAGTTGTAGCAGTATGATGGGTTGCACTGAAGCTTGCTCTGAAGGCAACAAAATGCTTCCTGTTGAAGACAGCGATGCCAACAAACGATTCCAGTGTGATTTCTGCAGCAAAAAATTCACTCGCCGTGACACTCTACAAATCCATCGTAGGGTACACACTGGGGAAAGGCCATTCAAGTGTGATGTTTGCCCAAAGTCATTTGCACAACGTGACAAACTTCAAATCCATAGGCGTATACATACAGGAGAGAAGCCGTACCAATGTAGCTTTTGCCCCAAAAATTTTGCTCGACGTGACACATTGAAGATTCACCTGCGGACCCACACTGGAGAGCGACCATTTTATTGCGTAGTTTGTGAAAAGAGTTTTGCACAAAGGGACCAGCTGCACATTCACAAACGCACTCACACTGGAGAAAAGCCTTTCCAATGTGATATATGCATCCAACGGTTTGCTCGACGAGACACATTGCAGATTCATCGGCGAATCCACACAGGCGAGAAACCATTTGGCTGTGAAGTTTGTGGCAAGGTCTTTGCTCAAACAGGAAAACTTCAGCGGCACAAGCGAACTCATAAGCAGCAAGAAATGGAGAAAGTCAGCTTCCCTTCCACTCTACCTGTAATGCAGGTTTGTAATGCAGTGTGCCCAGATGTGAAGGTGGAAGAGACAGAGTGTGCAACAGAAGCCACCGGTTATGGAAAAGAGGATACCTTGCAAATGGCAGCTGCTCAGAACACTAATAAAGAATATGAAAATAAAGAATATATTTCAAAGGAATATTCAACTGTAAACAGCAATTTGTGGCAGTCACTCACTTCAACAATCATTGTACCATCTTGAAAAAAACTTTAGAGATGGTTTTGCTGAAATAATGGTACTGTTACTACTATTAATACTGGTACTGTTTGTTACTACTACTAATACTGGTGATGGGATTAGAAATTTGATGATGGTGGCAGCAGTGGAGAAACTGTTTTTTGTTACCTGTTTATAAATGCTTTTTTGTTTGTTTTTTGGAGGCGGAGGTGTTTTATTTTTTTTATGAAAAATGTAATTTTTACATTCTGTTTTCAATTTTTAAAATGTATTTTATATAATCTTAGGAGTTACAAGAAAAAAATTACAAATTTCAAAAGACAAAAAATTGTTTAAAAAATTTGTTCAGCAAGTTTATTGTGGAAATTCAAGTAAGAACGAAAGAGCAACAGCTGGCTAATTTGACAGGGTAACAATCTACAAAACTTACAGATTCGATTGATTTTTTTTTCAGTTACTATTGCTCTGTCATCTGTCTCATAAAAATTGCTTATTTCTCAATGGCTCAGTCCACATAACAGATACAATGAGGAAGTTACACTTCATAGCTATAAGCAATGTGAGCGTTATTGAAGTGATGAGTGTATTGTTATCTCGTGGAGTTAAGCTCAAATCCTCCTCATAGGCTTAGAGAAAAGACTACAGAAAACAGAACTCCACCACCTCCAGGTATTCATTTTTGATTCACAATATATGGTATCCTAGAGATCTGTTGTGAAACATTTACAGAAAGCAATGGATTATATTATTGAACGAATGGGAATTTTTTTTTTTCTAAATATAAATCAATACATTTTTTTAGATTCTGAATGAAGTTATTATTCTTTCATTTCTAGAATATATATATATATATATATATATATATATATATAAAACCAGATAATTCCTGATATTTTATGATAGTCATAAAACTAGAGAATGAAATTATCACTAAGATCCTTCAACTATTATTTCCTTTACTTGTTTCTGCCAAAATATTTTGTGTTTCTCTCATATTGTCCAGAAAAAGCCTCAACACATGCAAACATGCACACACAAAAGTTCCATGCAAGTGATGATTTTCTTCTTTTTTTTTTGTTTAAATTAGTATGGGTCCAAATTTATAAAGCAGACAATATAATTTACTATGGAAAAAAAATATGAAAGACAAAAGTATAAGAAAAAAGGGTTTAGATTACAGAAATATATTCTGCAGCGTCCTATAGTAATGTTTCTGCATTTAACCTTAGTTAGTTAGTGGAACTTTACGGGTAACAAATTTTGTAGCATGTGTTTGCCAGTGCTGGATGAATGAAAGGTGGCATTGGCACAAGTGGAATTTGAACTCAGAATCTAGTGGGCGAGAACAAAATGATGTATTGTAATGGTGTACTGTCTTGACCAGTAAACCATTAAAATACAGCTCTGTATTATGTAACTTAGTATTGAGCCAGTATATATATACAATAGTGACTACTATGTGTGTATGGACACTTATGTCCATTCAGTTGTATGAAGTAAAGAACCAAAACTGATTAGACATATATATTTTGATCCACTATCTATACAGTTCTTCAACACTATTTATGCCATATTTTTTGCAATATTTATAAAAGCAAACACATATTTGTGTGTGTGTGTATCTATGTATGTACGTATGAATATATCTATTTATCTGTATGTATATGTGTGTATATGTAATAAGAACAGACAAATAGGTTTGCAGTGTTGCTACAATTGTTTCATTAGGAGTTTTTATTTTGACATAGGCTTAATACAATTATATTATGCAATACATTGCTTCACTGTCTGCTCTGTGTAATTCTGTTTAGCCTATTAGTAGCATGCTTCACATTGATATGCCTCGATCTTTTATAGATCCATTTTAATTGAATTATATATATATAGGCACAGGAATGACTGTGTGGTAAGAAGCTTGCTTCCCAACTACATGGTTCCAGGTTCAGTCCCACTGCATAGTACCTTGGGCAAGTGTCTTCTACTATAGGCACTGTGCCAACAACCTTGTAAGTGGATATGGTAGATGAAAACTGAAAGAAGCCTGTTGTATATCATCATCATCATCGTTTAACGTCTGCTTTCCATGCTAACCACTCCGAGAGTGTAGTGGGTGCTTTTAAGTGCCGCCAGCATGAGGGCCAGTCTGGCGGTACTGGCAACGGCCACGCTCAAATGGTGTTTTTACGTGCCACCTGCACAGGAATCAGTCCAGCAGCGCTGGCAACAACATATATATATATATATATATTTATATATGTATGTATTTGTGTGTCTGTGTTTGTCCCCCACCACCACCATCACTTGATAACTGATGTTGGTGTGTTTACATCTCCATAACTTAGCAGTGCAGCAAAAGAGACCAATAGAATAAGTACTAGGCTTACAGAGAACAAGTCCTGGGGTCAATTTGTTTGACTAAAGGCAGTGCTCCAACATGGCCACAGTCAAATGACTGAAACAAGTAAAAGGATAAAAGAAAGAATATATATAAGTTTGACTCAGTTTTACATGACTTGAGGTTTCTCTCTTCTTAAAGCATCTCTAATCCTGATTATCTGATGAGTGGCACACATGTGCTCATGAAACTTTAAATAATGTCGAGCTGAGTTAAACTATTATTAAAAATATATGTCACTCCTATCAAATGTGGAGTTACTTTATATATTTTTAAGGAGCTACTTTCTTTCCTTTGTTCACTCATTCATATCACACACACTCACACACACACATACACAAACTGTATGTTGTTGAAAGGTACACACAGGCTGTAGATGGGTATTGTTTCTTTTTTCTTGCATATTTTTTTCTTGATCTGTTTTGACAACTGGTTCACCCAAAACATCAGTATTCTTTCTTTTCTCAGCATACTGTGTTCTCTGTCACAACTTTCTATGCTAATTTTCTCTGTTTATATTTTATCCATCACCTTTTGAATTTTTGTCTACCTGCTGTAACTTCTCACACTGTCCAACTGTCCATCTCTTAATCCCCTTGTGCCAACTGTGCTATTTTACTTCTCTCTCTCTCTCTCTCTCTCTCTCTCTCTATATATATATATATATATATATATATATATAT
>NC_068994.1:31677030-31687863 GCF_001194135.2 Octopus bimaculoides
GTATAAACTCTGCCAAATCAGATTGGAGCCTGGTGTAGCCATCTAGTTTCACCAGTCCTCAGTCAAATCGTCCACACACATATTCATTTGAACATAAGGTGTATCCTTACATACTTTATAGTAAAAACTGCAAACTGTAAGTTTAACATTGTCATAAATTTCAGCACAGCCTGTTTCCATACTGCTGCTATATCAATCTTTGGGTCTTTTACACAATTATTGTATCAAGCAAAGTAAACAAGCTCATTAGATTATTTCAATAAGAATTTCAAAATACATTTATTTATCTATTTTTAGCATTCTATCCCCTTCTTTCGTCAACAGGTAAGGGTTTTGATGTGTGAAATCCTTACCAAGTTCTCTCACAAACTGTCAGAGTTGAAAACAGTTATAGCTACTGCTACAGTTTTAACAATCATCATCATCATCATCATCATCATCATCATTATCATCATCATCACCATTATTTAACTATATATTTATATTTACATATAGTGGGAACCATCAGTATTCTAGCAGCATACTAAAATATGAAGCGTTGCTACAAATAATAATTGCTGGAGCAATAACAGATATATCTAATGGTTCATAATTTTGTCTCATGTTATATATTTCACATCATCTAGGATATTATATTGTCCCCTGACGCTATCATAGACAGCAGGCATACAACTGTACTGGCTAACATAGTTGTCTCTTTATTCCAAATCTATTTGTTAAATACACTCACATTCTCTCTCTCTCTCTCTCTCTCTCCACCCCTATCTCTCTCCACCCCTATCTCTCTCATACACACACACATACACACACACACATACACACACACACATACACACACACACTCATGCACACTTACACTCATGCACACTTTTACACATGCACTCATGCATACATTCGCACACATGCCCTTACATATGCACTCACTCACTCATGCACTTACTCATTTTATCTCACCTCCCTCTTTCTCCCTCTCTCTCTTTCACTCACTTATGTTTGGGTGTGGAAGTGGAGAATAACTTTTTCTTGTGTATGGGGATAACCAACCCCTCCCTTGTTAGCTAAGAATATCATTTAGCTAATGGGTGGACAGGGTGGGGTGTACCCAACATGTGCTTAGTTTAACACAGAATGAGCTGTTACACCACATACTTAGTAAATGGCAATCATATGCAGACCATAATCAAAGCCTGAGTCTAAGACTCATTCGCAGAGTTGTCTGAAATCATTGATAAATCCCAGTTTGAAGCTGAATCTGTATATGGAGTTTTCAGTCCTACACAAAGGTGAACTCACTGTGCAAGTTCAGAATCAATTTGTTAATTCCACAGGTTCATCACTGTCTGTTGTTGCATGTTGTTTGTTCTTACTGTGTACTATTTAATTATGGGCTAAGTAGACTGTGCCATTTCATAGTCTCTTAGGCCAAGGACAAAATGCACTGCCATTGAGAGAGTGTGAAGTGGCAAACTCTTGGCTGGTTATTTGCCACTCTGTTGATTTGACCAGCTATGGCTTATGTGTATGTAATGTATGTTGCTTGCTCATGTGAATTTGTGTACATATATACATATATCTCATCATCATCATCATCATAATTCAGTGTCCATTTTTCCATTCATGCCTGGGTTAGATGGAATTTGTTGAGACAGATTTTCTACTGCTGGATGCTGTTCTGGTCACAACCCTCACCTTTTTCCAAGCAAAGTAATATTTTACCCATGATTAGATATGTTTTTTCAATGAAAACTGGAAATGGACAGCCTCGCTTGTATGATGAGGATGCTCATTTACAACCAACTTGTGATGTCTAGACAATAATATATGCATGTACACACACGCACACACATCGATCCTCTTTCAGTTTTTGTCTATCAAACCTACTCACAAGGCTTTGGTCAGCCAGGTGTTATGATAGAAGGCACTAAGCCACGATACCTCTCATTGGGACTGAACCAAGAACCATATGGTCAGAAAGTAAGCTTCTTAACCACACACAGCGACACACATATTTTCATATTTATCAACATGATCCAGTTTTGTATTCAAAGTTCCATTGAAATATAGTACCTTTATTAAGACCTGGCACCAGTTGCTCACAACCTCTGTAATCTCTATGGGGCTGAACAAACATGTGGGTGTTTCTATATATAATGTGTACATAACAGCATCCATGCTGGTGACACATAAAAGGCACCCACTACACTCTCAGAGTGGTTGGCGTAGGAAGGGCATCCAGCTGTAAAAACTAAGCCAAAGTCAGACTGGATCCTGGTGCAGCTCTCTGACTTACTAGTTCCAATCAAACCATCTAACCCATGCCGGCATGGAAATCAGACGTTAAATGATGATGGTGAGGATGAGTTTCTCTAACAAAAGTAGGAGTACTCAGTACATTGTGTGGAGTGAATATATTATTGTATAGTAGATGGATATTGCATTGTCTCTTTGAATGTTTTAAGAGGCAGCTAAAAGAGTGACAACAGGAATGAGATCTGGCTGTAAAACACTGCCCCCAATAGTGAACCTTGATACTGTCATAGGGCCCACTTTAGCAGGGAAAATGGCCTCAAAACGTTTGCTGTTGTTGTTGGTGTGTTAGCAGATAAATATTTCTTGTTTTTAATGTCTTTAAGTTGCTTGCTAAACAGAGCATTCTGATAACTTGCTCTATTTAGCACGAAACTTAGATATGGGAAAATAATATTTGCTTACTATATTTTAATACACATCCACACACATGCGTACATACATATAAACACGCATGTGTGCATGTGCACACCCACCCACTAATAAACACACATAAACACACTAAGAAACACACATTTGTTTATGTGTATTGGAAGGTATGTTTATTTGAAGAAACACCTCTTACCGTCTGTGTTTACTCTCCCTCTTCAAGCACTATGTCTGTTATTACAACTTCATTCTTGAGATCATTCTCAATAACACCTGTACCAACCAACATGGGCTTCTCATAGTTTCCTTCCATATCTAAGGAACTTCTTAAATAAAGTGCTTGCTGTTGTTATGTTACTCTACCAAAGTGCCTTTCATTCTGTTCCTTATCCAGAGATTTCAATACTCTGATGAAGATTGTAATTAAAAAAATGATGTAAATGTTTCCTTCATTTTAAGAGCTGGTTCTTAGCTCCATTTAAAACCGTTGTGTGGATAAATGGTAAATCTCAAATTGAGATGATACCAATCTAGCTCAGGTAACATTCCCAGACAATCTAGTACCCACTCCCAGCAGTTATACATAAAATTGAGTGTGCAGTTTTAATTTGCAATTAAAATATCTACTGCAATTTGAAATGAAGATCTATGAGATGAGAGTCCAATACCAAATCCATTACTTGCTTCTTGCTTGATGGAGTTGGGATCATCCCTGGTTAGTGGTCCCAGAGATATCATCATGCATAGAGCTGACCATGTTTATCAGTGCTGTCTATTGCTGGTGGCCCTGTGCCAGCCCCTCTGCATCCTCCAAAGTGACATTGAGCCTCTGGAGATCTTCCCTAACCATGTCTAGACATCTTCCCACCCTTAGCTGCTACGTTGAATGAGAGTAAAGCCCTGGTAGGATGATCTAGGGAGAGACAGAGGACATAAAACCACTCCTTCAATACTTCATCCCTTCGGTTGAGGGGTTTTGTCTTGTGAGTTACTTTTTGACCTCACTTGTACATAAAAATCACCCAATACACTGTGATGTGGCTGGTGCTAAGAAAGGGTGTCCAGCTGCAGAGACCATGCATATGCAAACATAGGAGCTTGCTACAGTCCTCTGGTTTGTTAGCTCTTATCAAACCATTCAATCCATGCTGGCAAGCAAAACAGACATTAACCCTTTCATTACCAACCCGGCTGAAACTGGCTCTGGCTCTGAGTGCAAATGTCTTGTTTTCATATGTTTTGAATTAAAATCTTCCACCAAACCTTAGTCACAATTTATGTTCCTAACATTAACTGAATGATATCTAAGTTATTTTACTAAATTCTGAGTTGTATTTAAAGTAATTGAAAGAAACACAAAGCATCTCAAAATAATTACAGTAACAAAAGGGTTAAACAATAATGATGATGATGATGATCGTAGTGGTGGTGGTGGTGGCAGCAGCGGCAGTGGTGGTGATGATGATGATGATGAAAGGCCAGGTGTTATTGTGACACCTGGACCTACATATGCTCATTACTACATAAATCCAAATTAAATTTCTCGGTCTGACCATTCATATAAAATCATACTTTAAACTATATCAGTGATGTGTCTTAGTAAGAGTAAGTCAGAAGCCAGTTTTGTTTTAATGTTATTTATTAAACCTGCATGAATGACAAAGTAAAATTTGTCAATTTAAAGAGTTTTTAACTTGTTATATTCAATTAACCCATTGTACTCAGAATCTGTTCTTTATATTCCAGTGAACAAACCTCATTTTAATTCATTCCTTACAAAGCCTAACTTCAAGTTTTATTACATGGAAAAGTTAATTAAAGGAAGGTCTGGAGCTAATCAACAGTGATTATTACCTGGAATGAATGTAGTTGAACTGAAATTCATAAACTCAATCTTCAGTGACACTGCCCTGTTGATGCTTTCTTTAGACAATACAAGTCCTATATTTCCAGGGTCAATTTTGAGGCATATTTAATTAGATGGTACCTAGTGTGTTGTTTCATCAGTTCTGTAGGAATCATAAGCAAAGTCAACCCTGGTGATATTTGTATATAGATTTATGAAATTGAATACTACTGGATCAAAAATTAAATGTATAGTTTATTGAAGGACAGCCAGGAGGGGCATCCAGTCATAGAATCCATAACAAAGCAGATATTGGTGCTTGGCACAGTCCTGTAGCTCACCAGCTTCTGTTAAACCATCCAACCCATGAGAGCATGGAAAACAGATGGTAAATGGTGATGATACTGTAAACATCAATTAACTTGAACCTAAAAAAGTTTAACCCTTTTGTTACCAATCTGCCTCAATGTGTTTAGTCTGACCTCCATCCTTTGATCAGTATAGGAGGTCCTACCAGGAGCTTATGCTCTGCTGACATATCTCTCAGAGTCAAAAAAGACTAAGCATTGTTAATGGTGGTGGGGGGTCAACCTTACCTTTTGTCTTTTTCAAGATCAATAACAAAGTACTAATCAAGTACTGGTGTTGATTTAACTGACTAAAATCTTGCCCACAAATTTATAGCCATGGGCCATTGTTAGATACCGTCATTGTTATTGAATTGGAGTGCCAGATGGCAGAATTGGTAGAGTACCAGACTTAAATAACTTGAAATATTTTAGTTACATTATTCAACATACTGAGTTCAATCCCACTGAGGGTGGCGGGCAACTTTTCTATCTTTCATCTTTGTAAGGTTGATAAAATATTTATCAGTCAAGTACAAAATGACTTCATTGCAAAAAAGAAACAAGTGTGTGGCTTTGTGCCTATGTAAAGACTATTATTATTATTATTGTTATTGTTATTGTTGTCGTTGTTATCAATATTATTATTATTAAGGCAGAAAACTGGTTGAATTAAGGTGAAAAGCATGTCAGATAAAATGCTTAGCAGCATTTATTCTTGCTTCTTAAATTGTGAGTTCAAATACCACCAAGGTTGACTTTACTTTTCATCCTTTGAGGGTTGATAAATAAGTACCACCTGTCAAGTACTGGGGTTAATGTAATCAATTAATGTCCCCACCCCAAATTTCAGGTCGTGTGTTTATAATAGAAAAGATTATTATTATTATTGTTTTATTTTACTTCTCAGAGCTCTCAATCTTACTCTAGTTAATTCTGTGAGAATGAACAACAACCTGAAGCCTCTACTACTACTACTACTACTAATAATAATAATAATAATAATAATAATAATAATAATAATAATAATAATAATAATAATGTGGTGAGCTGGTGGGATTGTTAGAGCAATATGTCTTCCAACTCATTATGTTCTAAATTCAAAATTTTGCCAAGATCAGCTTTGCCTTTCATCCTCTTAAAGTCAATAAAATAAGTACCTGTTGACCCTGGGGTGGGAGGTGGGGGAACAACATAATTGATTAATTCTCTCCATCAAAAATTTCAGGCCTTGCGCTTATAGTTGAAAGAATTATTATCGTTATTATTGTTGTTGTTGAACACAGCAACTTTGCTGTGGAATGTAACTAAGTGTCATCTGTCCCCAACCAGTGGATTAAGGTAACACCCTTCATCCAGATTTCAAGAACATGAAGGATTCATGCAGTTCCAAGTAATACTGTTTTCTTCACATTTACCATTGTCCTCTCAGTTCAACTTGTAAGCTTGGTACTTGTAGTTCCCAAAGCTCCAACAACAGGTATAACACTCACTTTCTTCAATGATCATGAGGTAGTTGAAGGTATGAGTGATGGTGGCCTAGCATTGACTCTGGGCATCTACAAGAACCGTCTGAGCGGTCTCTTTTGGATCAAGGACCATGAACAGTTTCCAAAAGTCTTTAGCATGGCAGTGCTATGGGGGAGGGTGGGGCATTGCCTGTTTGAATCAAGCTCTTCAAGAATGGAAGTGCCAACAGCTGAATCTGAGATGCATGCTGGGTGACGAAACCATCCTGCAAGCAATTGTTCAGTATCTGTGCATTTGAGGCTTGTGGACTTGTGTTGAGCAGCTTCTGTCTGGAGTAAGATGAATTCAGCTGTCCATCTAGTGTATAATGAAGATTGATGCATTACCTCCCTTTCACAGAGAAGGGAGGCAGAGCTCTCTCTACTTAGTGGCTGTGGCATAAGGGTCTGTGTGGTGAACTCATCTGAATGGTTTGAAGGCAGGCACTTTCCTATATGGCCAAGCTCTCATCAATTTCTTCAAATATCATTTGAAGAGGAAGGCGATGATAGAGAAAGAGCTGCTGTCTTCTAGTGTGTTTATCAAAAGAGGCCTTTGTGGTCAATAAAAGAAATCATTATTATTATTATTATTATTATTATTATTATTATTATTATTATTATTATTATTATTATTATTATTATTATTATTATTAAGGCAGTGAGCTGGCAGAACTGTTAGCACACTGGGCAAAATGCTTAGTGGTACTTCATCTGTCTTTATGTTCAGAGTTCAAATTCTACCAAAGTCAACCTTGCCTTTCATCCTTTCAAGGTTGATAAAATAAGTACCAGTTGAGCACTGGGACTGATGTAATCGACTTATCCTCTGC
The DNA here is from genome assembly GCF_001194135.2 of Octopus bimaculoides. Lineage (NCBI taxonomy): Eukaryota > Metazoa > Mollusca > Cephalopoda > Octopoda > Octopodidae > Octopus > Octopus bimaculoides. The sequence goes on from NC_068994.1 coordinate 31,684,241, forward strand.
CCTAAAATTTCTGGCCTTGTACCAAATTTGAAACCATTACTACTACTACTACTACTCCTACTCCTACTACTACTACTACTACTACTACTACTACTACTACTACACTTCTGTGTTCCTGAGATGTACGCAACATTGTTGTGTTAGAAATGTATAGAATTGTTGCTTTTTGTATGTAACATTTGTTTTTTTTTTTTAATGTTTTGTCTGTTTTTGTTGTGTAGATTATGTGTTGTGTTATTTTGTTGGGTGGTGATTGTGTTGAGGATGTGCTGTGAGTGTATTGTGCTATGTCTTATAGTGTTAGATGGTGATTCTATGGATTATGTATTGTGTGGGTTATGTTTTGTCTTATAATGCTGGGTGATGATTGCATAAGAGTATGTTCTGTGTGAGTTGAGTTATATTGTTGGATGGTGATTCTGTTGAGAATGTGGTTGTGCAAGTTGTTATTTTATTAAGTTATGACTGTATAGAATATGCATTATGTTATTTATTATAATCTTGTATAAAATAAAATTGAACATTACCTACTTACTGAAATGCTTTTAATGTCCTATTCCCAAATTGTCTCTGATAACACCTATACTATTTAAAAATTGTGTTGAAATTTTAAAGTTATGGAGCAAGTGCCTATGAAAGATTTTCTCTAGATGCCAAATACTTCAGGGATACCTCCTTTTATTCCTTTTTGTAATGTTATCACCGCAGTCTTGTTATATGGTATTGTTCATCTAAATTGCCTTAACATTCTCCCACTCTCTCTGTTGCCTTATATCATGTTGTTAATCTATGTATAAATATTGATTTATATTTACTAAGTGTAAAAACATGCAGTTTTGTAAGATGGTTACCAATATTTCTTTTTTAATTCCACCTTCTTATTGGTATTCTTTATACTGATCTCAAAATCAAAACAAGGAATCAGAAATATTGGAATCCCAAACTTGATGTTGTAAAGCAGTGCTTCTCAAACTTTTATAATTATTGCCCTTATGCTTTTGCTAAAACTTTTTCAATGTTACTGTTCCTATTATTCAGCAAAATTTAATACACCTCATATACTTATGCATATATATATGCTCATACATGTCAATACATTACCTAATTCTGCAGGTGCAGTGACTATCTTTATTGCATGTGTGGAAATGGCCCTCAGATTTTGACAAGATCTTTTAAATTATAATTTTGTTTATTGTTTATAACTTACATACACAAGTGGTATATACTCAGTTTTGTTTATTTACGTACTCATTTTACAAAATCTTTTGTTATTATTGATGTTGCAGTTTTTATAGTCATTGTTCTTGTGATTGTAGCTAACAAACAATTTACCATAGCATTACATTAACAAAACTTTTACGATAATATCTGAATAGAAGACAAAGACTTAGTAAAGAAGAGTGACACATATCTGTTTCTCTTCACTACTGCGCTCTTTGTTCCAGTACCCATATAAAATTTTCCACTGCCCCCACCCCCAGGGGATAATACTACCGGCTTTGAGAAGCACTGCTGTAAAGCATCTCCACTCTATTCAGTGTGGTTCTTTCTCTCACTGCCACTGATACCAGCACACTATTTTATCATGTTATTAATGTTTCGGTTACAGATTGTAAAAGTCCAAGCTAACTAATAACAGTTAGTGTATATCACATTGAGAAAAACTTCATCATAAAATTTACATTTTTTTTCTTCTCCAAGTACCCAACTATATGTATTTGGTAATGAATCTGCTGCTGCTACTGTTGCTTGTATACATTTATGAAACTGTTTCAGAGTTTGTTTTTTTTAATTCTATTTTGTCTTTTATTGTTATTGTTTTTAAACTTGACTGTTCAAACAATCTTACAGATATATGCCATACACCTGTTGTTTGACTTAGCTAACAACTAAATGCTCAACATATATATTTCAAGTTGTATATTTTTTATTAAGCAATTACATAAAAATGGATAAATTTTCAAATAGGAAATTAAGTGTAATTTCATTTTTTAATTAATTTTTTTTAATAACTTTCTTTGAAGTTTCAGGTTACAAAACTTGTTTTTTTTCTAAGGTTAGCATAATTAATATTTGATTCGAACTGTGAAAGTTAGTGACTGGAAAGATAACATGGATTGATAAGAAGTTCCAAAGGGATACTAATATGGTTCAAAATGATTGTGTATAGACATTAGACATATTTGTTTTTCTACTAGTGGTGGTGGTGTAATGATAAGGTGATTGTAGGGTTTTAAATCGCATTGTGGATAGTTAGGTATAGAGGTGGAGGGCATCAAGTGTCATAGCAGAGGTCACTAGAGTTTTAGTAGAAGAGACATAGATAAAATGTATGGCTTGACAGGGAAATGCTTACATGCATGCATACACACACATACACACACACACACACACACACACACACACACATGCAAATATATTCATACATACATATGTACACACACACACACACAAATATGTATATATAAAATCAACCCAGTAAATTTTCAAAATCCTCAGAATTGGACAAAACGCCTTATATTTCTTCCAGTTTTTTTATGTTCAAGTGTTCAAATCTCATCAAAGTACCAGTTTGGAGTAGTGAATTGGTAACATTGTTAGAGTGTCGGACAAAATGATATGCGATATTTATTCTGACTGTTTACAATTTAAGTTCAAATCCCACTGAAGTCAGATTTGTTTTTGGTCATTTCTGGGGCCAGTAAAAAGTGCCAGTCAAAATACTGGGATGCAGTATTCCCTGCCTTCAGCTATCATGCTTTGGAATTACTAGTGATTTTAAGGTGCAAAGATCAGGAGATGTATTTGTCTACTTGTAAGTTTATTGGTACCTAAACCATATGAGGAACAACTCTAAACATATATTGAAAACATGACTTACTTTTTTTTTTAATCTTCTTTACTAGAGGTTTTTTTTTTATTTTAATGTTTTTATGAGTTCTTTATATTTTGTTTGGAACACTTCCCAGGTCTGCCATGATGGATATTGGATCTTTGATAGAACTCAACTGAATTTCAATACAACACATACTCACACACACACATTATTCTTTAACAAGAATACTGCTGACAGTGACTTTGAAGTTTTGGGGCTGCTTAGCCTACACTGGACTTCAAAGTCACCTGTCCATGTTATTATTGTTAAAGAATAATAAATGTGCATTCTACAAAAAGTATTGAGTAATCCTTCAGTTTAATGTAAAATTGTTATTATTATAACTCAACATAAAAACAAACATTCAATTACCTATTCACACCTGACAGATGCCCAAATGCAAACCTGGAAGTAAATATAATACTACTACTGGATAGCGCAGGGTAAATCTGAAGGTGGACGAGCTTTATACTGTACTCCACTATGTTCTTAACAGAATATAACACACACACACACACACGCGCACACACGCACACACACACACACACACACACACACACACACACCATAAAGAATGTTCCTATTAGTAAAATAACATATAAAAGGCTTGATATCCAATTTTTTGTAGCCCCAGCCCAAAAGAAAAACAAGACATTAAGTATAAGTGATTTTTTTCTATGCATTGCTTGTGAATATGTATGTTTGCTGGTGCACACATATATGTTGTTTATAAATGTTTATATACATA
>NC_068994.1:31690288-31709454 GCF_001194135.2 Octopus bimaculoides
GTCAATGAAATCAACTTAAGGACTTATTTTTAGGTCTGGTCCTTATTGTAGCAGACATTTTTAGCCAAACTGCTAAGTTGTGGAATGTAAACAGTCCAACACCTTTGACAAGTGGTGAGACAAGCACACACACACACACACACACACATAAATAAATAAAAGAAGAAAGGAGTCAGAAGTTAGAGAAGTACTTTTTATTAATATTTACCACAATCTTATTGTGCTTTCATTCCTACAGGAATTTTTCACAAACTGTGAAATATTGAGTATATTTCTTTGTGTGTGTGTGTGTGTGTGTGTGTGTGTGTGTGTGTGTGCACAAGTGCATGCATACATGTGCATGTGTTTGTGTGATGGATGCTAGCTGTGTGTTGAAAATGTCAGAGATTTGAATATCTTATATTATAAAAGTCAATCTGATCTCCGTCCGTCTGTCTGTCACAACATATATGTAAAAGGAGGGAAGAAGGGGAAGACTCAGAAGAGTAGACAACCCCTGTAACAGCATATATGCAGAAGGAGGGAAGAAGGATTGGAGAAATATAGTGAGACTACTTCAGTAGTACTAGCTACAGGATGCTCAACACCACTAATACTGTACTGACTTTGAGGAAACTCAACTGTGCTGATACTGGAATAGTGAGTGCTGACTGTTTCTCAAATTCCTCTTCAGCCTTCTGACACTGCCCTATGAAGTATGCAATTCCCCATCAGACCTGATTTTGCTATGTCAATAAATAAGATTCAAGGACAAAAATCTATCTGATCCAGTCTTTATACATGGACAGTTTTATGTTGCTAACAGTAGAGTGGGAGATCCTGAAAACCAGCACATATATGCAAACCAAACAGAATTCAGCAGCACAGCCAAGAAGATACAAGATGATGGGAAAAGTATGTTTGACAAGGAATGTTGTTTTATTCTGTAGAATATGAAAAAAGTATTTTGTTCAACAGTATTCAAACTGTGCAGAGATTTACTTGCATAGCAAGTGACCTGATCTGAGATTGTGTGCTGGAACGAAAACAATTGCAGCGTGGAAGGTGTTTATAAGCCGTTTAAAATAACACACAAAAACCGTTAGATTCACTTCAACATTTAAATTTAATTTGTCAAAATATTTTCGTCGCTTTGAGACCGAGACCTGTTCACAGACAGAACTTTGTCAGTGAACAGGTCACGGTCTCAAAGCGACGAAAATATTTTGACAAATTGTTGAAGTGAATCTAACAGTTTTTGTGTGTTATTTTAAATGGCTTATAAACACTTTCCACGCTGCACAGAGGGAGTTGATCTAAACATTATTTGAACAATTTGTGAAGGTATGTACATGATGAACAAATATTTTTACTGGCAGTGTAGCAACAGGTAACAGCCTAGTTTTTAATAAATTTGTTTGCTTGGATCTGGGGGTCAGACAAAAATGTTTGGTGATGGCCAGTTAAGGTGTTCAACTACCTGTTTAGTGTTTACTTCAGCATGTGTAAGTTGTGGTGAATGTTTAAACAAAGGATATATAACTGTATGGTTTCCTTAGTGAGCACAGCTATTACAAAAGAGCTAACTGTTGCTTTCATAGTATTTGATATGATTTTAAATTTGAATTTGAAACAATGAAATTATAAGGAAAAAGATACATAGAATCCACATTATTTTTGTTTACTTATTGTGAAGTTTTTAAAATTTCTAGTTGGTGATAATCATGTATAGTATTATTTCATTCTCTTAGAAATCATCAGTATGACATAACCTGTGACTTATTAGTTAAACACCTTATGAAGGGAAGCATTTCATTAAAGATAGAAATAATTACAGTTCCAACGAAATTCATGGAATGTGTACGTGTATACTTTTTGTTGTTTTTTTGTCATAGAATTTTAGTAGTTTAGCAATCAAGAGAAAAGGGTGAAAGTTTGGTTTTTTAAACAGTTTAGGTGGCAAAAGGGCCAGTTGTTTATTGATTTCAGTGTATATAAGGAATTGTCAGCTATTTATTGTAGAATGAGACATAGAACAAAAATTTTCTGGTTTGTTATTTTAACCATAAGTCAGTCCAGAAATTTCAAGTTGTTTATTAATTTCAGTAAATTGTTGGCTTTAATCTGGGCAAGTCATTAAACAGTTGACTGGTTTTTGTTCAAAGATTTGTGATTTTTTTTTATCTATACATTTGTGTGTATTTGTGCATGAGGGTTGGGATGTTGGGCGGGGGAGGGGGCAGTGATTTATTTTAACATTTTTTTCTAGTGATTTGTTTCAGTAACAGCAACATTATTAATATTTGGTAATTACTTGGTTTGGTTCATCTGGAAAAGTAATTTTTTAATAAAATTTTTCATGTTTCTGTTGTATAGTGAAACTGTATAAGCCTCCCGGTAATACGTATAAGCCATTATAAATAGTAGCTTGTCATCAAGAGAGGGTCAAGAGTCGAAGAGTTAACAGTTGGCAGTTCTAGTTGGTGTCTTGTGGAGCTATCAGCGATAGTAAGACAGAAGAAGTTAGTATATTACTATTCTGGTATGAAGAGATACAACGGTATCTGATGACTAGTAACTATTGTGGCTACTAGTGTAAAACAGCATCTACACTACAACGGCAGTCACACATCACACCAATGGGAGGAACCCACTTTACAGCAGTGGTGATGAGGAAAAACAAATTTACGTTAAGTGAAAACAAACCATTCACACAGAGAGTTTAAACTAATTCATTTGAAAAATTAAATAATTCAACAAAAAAGAAACAAAAATTTTGTTGTACAAACTCACAAAAATCGTAAAATATGGAGGACTTGTTAACTGGGGTAGTTGAGTTGCAAAAACAGCAACAATAAGGATTGCAGCAGCAAATGTTACAACTAGTGAAGTTGATAACCAAACCAGAGAATACATTTTCGCCCGACCATGTAGCAAATTCCACAAGTGAATTCAAATATGACCTCGAAGAAGGAACAACTTCCAGGTTTACTTTCAAAGATTTGAACAAATTTTTGAAAAAGAATGTCAGGATTGGACAGACAAAATGAAAACATGTCTAGTTTTAAGAAAACTAATGACAGCAGAGCATGAGAAGTATAGTAACTTCATATTGCCAAAAAAGCATCCAACATAAATTTCACCGATACAGTCGACATTTTGTGAAAAATGTTTAGTGAAAAGAGCTCACTGTTTAATACTAGATGGAAATGTTTAAACATAGAAAAGAGCAAAGATGAAGACTTCACTACTTACACAGGCAGAGTCAACAAAGAATGTGAGAGATTTAGGCTGGCTATGTTTACTCCAGATTCTCTCAAGTGTTTGATTTTTGCACAAGGATCGACAGATTAAAGGGATGCAGAAATTCAAACAAAAATTCTAGCAAAACTGGACATGAACCAGGATTTGACATTGCAGAAACTGTTGGAAGAGTGTGACATGATATAAAAATTAAGGCATGACACAGAAGAAATTCAATGGAAAAAGTGTTTTCACATAAGACAAGTGTCAAAAAGGTTGGAAGACAAATAAAGTGTTGCAGGAAAAACAGAAAAAATATCAGGATGTAGACCCAGGTATGGCATGTGGTGGGATGCACCTGAAAAAAGATTGTCTATATAAAAAAGCAAAGTGTTTTTGCTGCGGATTTACAGGATATATAAAATCACACTGCAAAAACTAGAATGCTAGGAAAATGGAACAAACAAGAAAAAATAAATAGTTTGTCAGCAGGAAAAGTTGTGATTACAGCAAACAGAAAATTTATGAATGTGTGAACTGAAACCACTAGTGTCAGAATGCAATTAGACATGGGAAGTGACATCACAATCATAAATGAGAACAAATGGGTAAACCAAAATTTTGTAGTTCAAGCAAAATAGTGTATGATGTTACAGGAAGAAAATTATATTTCATGGGTAAACAAGTTTGTAATATAATGTTCAAATGTCAAGCCAAAAGAGTGAATGTTTATGTGTTGAAAATATCCATGAATTTATTTGGCACCGGGTGTATGGAGAAATTTAATTTATGGGATACACCCATAAGCATTATGTGCAATAACATAAATGGAGCAGTCAAACGATTGAACAAGATCAATGAACTGAGACAAAAATATGAAAAACTTTCCCAAAATATTTTTCAGAAGGTTTAGGCTGTTGCACAAAAACAAAAGCAAGGTTTACTATCAAAGAAAATTCAACATCTATTTTCAGGCCCAAATGGAATGTGCCATTTGTGGAAGTAGATCAGGTTAATAAAGAACTAGAAAGGCTGGAAAGCCTGAATATAATTGAAAAAGGTTGACCATGCAGACTGGGCAGCACCAGCGATCTATGTGAAAAAAAAAAAAAAAATAAGAGTGTGCACAGACTTGTCAACCAGATTAAATGACTGTTTACTCACACACAATTACCCACTACCAAACCCAGAAGAAGTATTTGCAAGACTAAATAGAGGGAAAATTTAAACCTCTCAGAGGCATACCTTCAAATTCAGTTAGAGGAAGACTGCACACATTTACTAACAATCAACATGCACTGTGGATTGTACAAGTTCAAACGACTGCCATTTGGAGTAAAAGTGACACTTGCCATTTTCCAACAAATAATGGGTGTGATGTTAAGTGATTGTAACTTCACCATCTCATACCTCAAAGACATTTTGATAAAGAGTGAGTCTTGGGTGCAACATGTCAGACACATAAAGAAAGTATTCGAGAGAATAAGTATGGGCTAAAACTGACAGAAGGAAAATGTGAATTTTTGATAGAAAAAGTAAAATACCTAGATCAAGCAATCAATAAAAGTGGACACAGACTGGACCCATCAAGGTAATCTGAAATATGCTGCCCCCAATGAATGTGACAATGCTACAAACATTCCTAGGCTTGATAAATATACCAAGCGCATATCTCGGATATACATAAGGTAAAGGCACCACTTAATGAATTACTAAAAAAAAATGCCAGATGGGTTTGGACAGAGAAATGTCAGAAAGCAATGAATTAAAAGATGTAACTTCAGACTTGAACCTTATGCATTTCGACCCAAAGTTAAAGATAATACTAGCTGCAGATGCTAGCAAGTATGGGATAGGAGCTGTGCTCCTACACAAGGATAATGATGGCAGGAGAAAGGCCATAGCTCACACATCAAGGACATTATTGTCAGCAGAAAAGAGCTATAGCCAGATTGGAAAAGAGATGTTGGCTATTATATTTGGTGTGAAAATGTTCCACAGGTTTGTTCATGGTAGACATTTTTGGTTGCAACCAGACCATAGACTTCTAATAATGATATACAGTTCCAAGAAAGGAATCCTGACACATGGCAAACAGACTGCAGCGGTGGGGTACCATTCTGTTAAACTACGATTATAGAATGGAATATCTACTTTCAAAAAAGTTGGGGCATGCTGATGGTCTGTCTAGGTTAATTCCTAGAAATAACGAACTGCTGGGGGACACCATAATGGCAGTGTTAAGAGTGGAAGTGGAAACAATAAAAGTGATGTGGAACATTGTGTGTGAACTACCAGTAACTTTGGAAGAAATAAAAAGAAATGCAAGAAACGACGAATTTATTAATGCGACAAAAAGAAAACTGTGGTCGACAAAAGGAAATAGAAAAAGGTCTGAGGTAAAGAACCACCAAGATGTGAGCATGTAATTTATATGTGATGATGTGCTAATGTACGCTCAGAGGGTGGCCATACCACAGACATTACAGAAGAGAATGCTAAAAGAGTTCCACATGGAACACCCAGGCATCTCTAGAATGAAAGCGCTGATGCGAAGTTTCGTATACTGGCCAAGCATAGACAAGGAAGTTGAAAATCTGGTAAAAGGCTGCAGAGGATATGCACTGGCAGTGAAACTACCTACTACAAAATGTGAACCTTGGCTGAGAGTGAAAATACCATGGTCCCAATTGCATATCGATTTTGCAGGCCCGGTAAATGGATATTATTACTTAATAGTAGTGGATAGCTACACAAAATGGCCTGAGGTCATGAGGTGTAAATCTCATATCTCATATATGGTAATCTCAATCTCATATATGGTAATCTCAATCTCATATATGGTAATAAACTTCTTACACAAGCTGTTCACAAGATTTGGTGTACCGGATATAATTGTCTCTGATAACAGAACACAGTTTGTATCCTGTGAGTTTAAAAGGTTCTGTGAGATGTTTACGTTAGAACATAAAACTATAGTATCGTATCAATCTAGATCTAATGGAAGGGCCAAACGGTCCATGGACACTTTTAAGAGAGCTTTAGAGAAAGTTAATAAGGAAGCCACGAACAAGGTCATGATCCAACAGTTCTTAAGGATATACAGGGTAACTCCGAACCTAAATGTGCCAGAAGGGAATTCACCAGCAGAATTAATACTTGCCAGAAAGGTGAAGTCAGTATTCAATAAACTGTTACCAGTGAAGAAAAAAATATATGTTAGTAAAAGACATGCCAAAATTCTTTAGAATCGGTGATAAGGTATATATAAGAATGAACAAAGATGGCAAGCAATACTGGGGAGAAGGAGAAATTGTTACATAGGAAGAATGATGTATGGTGTAAGAAGCAGAAATGGAATAGAAAGGAGATATTGAAATCCGCTTAAGGAAAGAGTCATAGAAAAGGAACCAGTCAGAGTAGAAATACTGATGGATTGGCTTTATGACACTATTCAGGTTCCAATACTGTTACAAGTTGAAACCACATGTACAAGGAAAAGGAAGAACACTGAATTCCTAAAAGTTGATCCTAAGAAGAAAAAATATTGAGTATATAAAAAAAAAAAAAGAGGAAATGGGGCAAATGAAAGAAATTGATTGTTAAATAAAATAATTAAAAGGGGAGATGTATAGTGAAACTGTATACCCCTCCCGGTAATAAGTGGTAATAAGGAACCAGCCATTATAAATAAGGAACCAGCCATTATAAATAAGGAACCAGCCATTATAAATAGACCAGTAGCTGACTGTCAAGAGGGGGTCATGAGTCAAAGAGTTGAGAGTCAACAGTTTTAGTTGGTATCTTGTGGAGCTGTCAGTGATAGTAAGACAGAATTTAGTGTATTACTATTATGAAGAGATACAACGGTATCCAATGACTAGTAACTATTGTGGCTACTAGCATAAAACAGCAACTACACTACAATGGCAGTCACACACCACACCAGTGAACCCACTTTACAACAGTTTCTATAAATAGAGTTTTTACTCATTTAATTTTGGAGTAAATATTTTGATAAAATGTCTCTCTATTTCCGTCCAGTAATTTGAATCACCACTTGCGCTCTTATGGAATTTGATCTTTCTGCAGATTTCTAGAGGTTTGCTTAATGGTATCCTCTCTGAGTCTGCATGTTTAATCTACAGTTTATATACTCTTGCGTGTTCAGTAATGGAGTTTCCAATCTGACTGATGTATTTTTCTTTGCAGTTGGAGAGGTTTATGCAATATGATAGATTTCTTGTTTTGTGTAGTTCATGTTTGCACTTATTTGGAAAAGGAATTTGCTTTTAAATATTTTATTGGATCCTGTTTCCAAATATTTGAAATCATTACTGAATATTTCACATTAGCTGTTTTCACAAGCTTTAACAGAAAGTTCAGAGTTATCTTCTGATGTGGATTCTTCCCATGTGAGGTGTTTTTTCCAGATCTTGTGGTTGATATTTGCTGTTCATTATACAATGGAGTTACATATTTTTAGGTGGAAGTGTAAAAATGACAGGTCACTATGACTGGTTTCTGTCATGATTTTAATGGATGGATGAAGGGTTTTCAGAATGATATAAAATGTTTGTAGTTCACAAGTTCATACCAATCCTACACATACACACACACACACACACACATACACACACACACACACACACACACATACACACATACACACACATGCGCGCGCGCACACACAATATTTCACAACTTTTTAAAATTCCTGTAGAAATGGAAGTGCTAATAAGAGAGTGATAAATTTTAATGAAAACTATTTTTCCAACTTCTGATTACTTTCTTATTTTATTAATATTTCAAATATGTACAGCACCACAGACATTCTATATGCACACACACACACATCAGCCATTTGGTTAAGATCAAAGTGCAGTATATATATATATATATATATATATATATATATATATAGGTTCAAAAAAGGAAAATGACAAAAAAACAACAAAAACAACAACGCGAGGACGTGATACAGATTGTGTTACTGGACGCTCGGGAAAGGAAAGAAAGAGAATTTGACGTTTCGAGCGGAGCTCTTCATAGGAAACATAGGAAAGTCCAAAGAAGGGAAAGACAGAGGAAGAAAAAATCACCAACAATATCCACGAGGTTACATTGTGTGTGTGTGTGTATGTATGTATGTATGTATGTATGTATGTATATAATCCAAGAGAGTTAGGGGTTGAGGATCCAACCCACTAAGGGATAATATCTATCCAATATACTACTGGGAGGGTACCCAGTTATTGTTATACTAGTGCTATACCAAATGCAATAAGTGGGTGTGGGTAAAAGGGGGTTGTTTTACCCTAAATTTATATAGCAATAAGAAAATGGAGGGGAATATGAGGTACTCATCAACTTGCCCCCTCCATTTTATTATTGCTATATATATATATATATACACACACACATACATATATAACAGATCAGAATTCAAGTGAATCAAGCACTTAAATGGTAAGGCAGCAGGTTGGATTGAAAAGTAAAATGTGTATACAACAAAAATAAAAATAGAGGAATACATACACAGGTATCGAAGAAGAGGTAGAAAAATATTCAGGCTATGTGTACAATTAACTGTACCTGACTGAGTATATGAATAGCCCTGAGGCTAAACAAGAAATGCACGTACTAAATGTTTGGACCATAATATCCATCAGATCTATGCAGGTTCCAAGAGAGGGGAATAATAAATAGATAAAAAAGTGTGTGTGTGTGTATATATGTATATATATATATGTATTACACACACACACACACACACACACACACAACAGGCTTCTGCATAGTTCCTGTCTACTAAATTCACTTAAATTTGGTCAGTCCAAGGTTTATAATAGAAGGCACTTACCTAAAGGTACCTTGCAGTAGGACTGAATCTGAATCATTTGGTTGTGAAGTGAACTCCCTAACCATGCAGCCATGCTTGCACATGTAGAAAGAATAAATCTTGAATATACTCGCATGCAGAAAATTAACATCATTATCATTTTACATGCACTTTCTATGCTGGTTTGGATTGGACATAACATCATGATTAGTGACAATTCTTATCCAGAGTTACTGCCCTTTTAGCCATAGTAGAGGACTATATCTTACTCGGATTTCCCATTTTAAAATGGTTTCTATATCTGAAAGCTCTTTTTAAATACCACTATCTCACAATAACTAGATGAAATAAATGTTTTGATTAGATGAATCAAGATGTAACTAGTAAGTTTCTTGTGTATCTAATTACCACTCTCTCCCTCTCTTTCTTCCCCGTCCTCCATCTCTTTCTTCCCCGTCCTCCATCTCTTTCTGTTAGACACATATACATTCATGGTGATTACTCCATCTTCATAGATGATTGCCATCTCTGAACTTCCACATTGTCAATGGCATTTCTGACATTCCATCCATGAACACTCAGGTGACTATTCACTTCTGCTGCAGGTCTATATTGGATGAAACATTTAGGTAAAAGATGAACATTTTAACTTCCACTGGACTGATCTGGTTACTTTGTGGGATATGATCTCTGTGGATTGCCATATGTCTTTACAGACCTAAAATCATCTTGCAAACTTTTTCACATATTACACATGTTGAATCACCTGGTCTAGAATGAAGAGCATTGCATACAGTTGATCTTTCATGGGAATTCATGTGCTTGACATACTCAACCATAGAAAGAAGTATATATACACAGCTACTGCTGCTGCTACTACTATCACCACCCCGTCACCACTACCATCAAACCTACTACTACTACTACTACTACTACTACTACTACTACTACTACTACTACTACTACTACTACTACTATTACTACAACTACTACTACTACTTGTTGGTCTTGGTATATTCAATCATGTCATTTTTAAAGACTTAGGGTCTGATTGTTATTGCAAAAATAGTATTTCTCATCATCATCATCGTTTAACGTCTGCTTTCCATGCTAGCATGGGTTGGACGATTTGACTGAGGACTGGTGAACCAGATGGCTACACCAGGCTCCAATCTGATTTGGCAGAGTTTCTACAATTTCTCAATAAGCAGACCAATATTTGTTCCTTTAAACATGAATTGAGAGGTTTCTACGATTTTACTTTGAGAAATATTGCCATTGATCAGTATCAAATATACAGAAAAAAAAATGCTTTTTTCCCCTCAAAAATGAGGCATTTCTGTACAGCAAAAATGGTAGCTAAACAAGAAAAAGTAAGGGTCATTTTCAGATTCAGCGCCCTAAAATGAGCTAAAAAAGATGTTTGATGTCTCGACACCATTTCAAAAAAAATTTTTTTTTTGTTGACCAGTGTTATTTTTCTCTTTGCTGGTATAATCTATCAAATAAATAAATAAAAGAGTGAGAGAAAATGGATATGAATATTTCACTCTCAAACACAATAGACTGCATGATGGAAGGAAAAAGGTAAGATGGATAAACTGAAAGAAGAGAGAAAGGTATTTAAAATAGTGACAGAATTACTTCAGTCAGTAAAACAGTTAGTTATGCTGTAAAATCTATTTTGATTTAATGAATGCAGTTCTTTCTACCACTTGAAACCATTCATTTTTGAGGTAGAAAAAATTATGTTCCAGAATTCATCAATCAGTAAAACAGTCAATTCTGTTTTTTGTGAGTTTTTTTATTTAAATATTTGTTGCTATATAATAATTGTTAAGTTAATTTTGAAAAGTAATGAAAATTCTCCTTATCGTGAATAAAAATAATCCCCTAAAACTTATCATTTACCACTTTATTTATGTATAAAGGAGTTTTGGTTGAAATGTTATGCTAATCTTGTGGACAATATTATTTCAAAAATTTCTTTTCTGACATTCATCATATATATACTACAAACATTACTAACATATAGATACATATTCACAAACATGAGAGCTTTTATGCGATTACTTCACCAGTTAGAAATAGCAATCAAGTCTTCAACAAATTCACCAGAAAAAAAACATCATAATGATGAAAATAGAAACTTAGCCAGAAATGTTGATTATGGAGAAGTCAACAAAGTAAATGTTAGTATTGTACATTGTAGAGTCTGAGTTTACAGAATTCAAAATAAAATATTCTAAAAATAAAACAGTCTTGAAATATCATTTGCTTAGTCTCTGCTGAGAAAGACAACCTTAAATTCCATAAATTACTCAGGTAAAGTCCAACAAATATAACATCTATTTGTCTGAAAATGAAAATAGAGTAAATTTAACAACCTCCATAGACTATTTGTATTTAAACTGAATATATTTTATATTATGAAGGTCACAGAGAAAATCATTGTACAATTGATCTGTAACAGAGTACACACAGATGAGGTACAGTTTGTTTTTGTTCTCAGTAGAGGTACGACAGATACAATTTTTCTAGTGAGGTAAATGTTGGAGAAACACTTGGTTAATAAATTCCTGGCTTTTGTCGATTTGGAGAAAGTATTTGACAGGGTGTTGTGTTCAGTAATTTAGTGGTCACTGAGGAAACTAAGAGAAGACAAATGGCTTGTGAAGATTGTATAAGCTATGTACAAAGATGCAATAAGTGACATGTAAGTTGATAATGATTATAGTGATGAATTTAGTGTGATGGAAGGAGTTCATCAAGGTTCAGTCTTCAGTGTATCCTATTCATCAAAGTTCTACAGAACTAAACAGAAGAGTTTAAGACTGGCTGTCCTTAAAAATTCCTATATACTGATGATCTAGTTCTTATAACTGAATCTATTGGGGAATTTGAGAGGAAATTTCAGGATTAGAAACTACACCTAGAATCAAGTGACCTCAGGGTAAACTTAGAAAAGATGAGGGTTTTAGTATGTAACAGAGAAGGTGTCATCAGTAAAATAGCCTTATCTGAACTGCAGAAAAGGAGTAAGTATAAACTCCATACACTGTGTCCAATGTAAGCTATAGACCAAGAGATTGGCTGTAAATATAAGCTTTATATATGCTAGATGCACTGGAGCAGAACATACTATAAGTACACCAGAAGCAAATTCTCTTAAATGCCGGATGGCTCATTGGAAGTTGGTAGCTTTTACTAGGAGATGTAATTAGCAAGATGTAATTTGCAAGGTTGCTTTGAAAGTATAGTGGTGAGAATAAGAGCAGGCCAGAGGAAGTTTAGGGAACTACTACTGCTACCATCAACAAATGTTTCAGAGTGAAGGGAAGATTGTATGATACTTGTTAGAACTGCAATGCTCCATGTTCGTGAGACATGGACTTTGAATACAGAGTATTTGAGAACACTGGGAAAAAAAAATGAAGCAGGCATGCTCTGTTGGATGTGCAGTGTAAGTGTGTATGAAAGCCATAGTAGAAATCCGCTGAGAGATAAAATTGGCATAAGAGAAATCAGATGTAGTGTGCAAGAAAGTGATACATATAGATGAAGACAACTGCAAAAAAGGTGAGCAACTCAGGAAGACATGGGATGAAGTGGCAAAGGCTAATCTCAGAACCTCATACAGGAGATGATAAAGACCAACCAGGATGACTGGCAATATGCAATTTTCAAGAAAACACTGCCTTGGCAATATTGAGTTCTGGTAGTGCTTTATGTATATTTATACACAGCTGGGCTCTTTATCCAATTCATTTCCTCTTCAAGTCATCCCATGACCCATCATCTCTCCATCTGCAGCTCTTTGTTGATACCACTTACTTTTCTTACTACTCAGAATTGTTTCACTTGTTATCCATCCTTCTTCTATCAATACTTTTCTCTCCACCTACATTTTCATTGAACACCACCCCCACTGAGCCATCTAATTATTTTTACTTCCTCTACCACCATACATGTCTCAACTTCCTCATGCACTATGCCTTTCATTCTTTTCTCATCAATAACATAACGACCAGTTGAACACTGAAGTTGGTTTAATCAACTTACCCTTTCCCCTAAAATTGCTGCCAAAAGTATGAAACCATTATTTGGCACGTAAAAGCACCCACTACACTCTTGGAGTGGTTGGCGTTAGGAAGGGCATCCAGCTGTAGAAACTCTGCCAAATCAGATTGGAGCCTGGTGTAGCCATCTGGATCACCAGTCCTCAGTCAAATCGTCCAACCCATGCTAGCATGGAAAGTGTACATTAAACGATGATGATGATGATGATTGTGAAGATCACCCCCACCACCTTCTTTTAACAGGGAAGGGCAGGCAATTTTTATATGTTTGGTGGCCATGGCTAAAGAAGTTGTATGATGAACAAAAGATTGAAGGGGCTGAAGACAAACTGTTTCCTCTTTGGCCAATCCCTCATCAACTTCTTAGTCATTTTGTTGAAAGGTGAATGAGAGTGGTGGGAATGGTTCTAGTGATTGGGCCTGCCCTAAGTATATGGCTGTAAATTGGAGATAAGGAACTGAGAAAAGACACCTGCCCCAGAAGTCAGGGCACCTGTTGTTGTATGGGGATTTTCCATAAGCAGCCTTGAACGTCTCCCCCCTATTGAGAATTACACAGTTTTTTTAGTTTTTTTTTTAATGTTAAACGAGTTTACATGCAAAACCCTCACAGCAATATACATACATGCACATACACACACACATTCACTGTTTTGTCCTGTGCCACCTATAATGTTTTTCTTGATGTAAGCCCTTTGTTGTCAGTAAAGAATTTTTTTTTCTTATTATTATTCCTTCGTAACACAGTGTAGGTAAAAATGCACCGGAGTCTTTAGTCATCTGTCAAGTCACAACAAGGACCTTAGACAGATAATACTTTCTTTAAGCTGTGTGCTGTGCCCAATAAAGCTGCTTTTTGCAAGACATCAATCTTGTATGGGATTTCCAGTTGCCTTAAGAAGTCTTGAAGTTTCAATGGGATTGAGCCCAAGACTCCGATCACCACTGGTATCACTTTTATATTACCCTCTTGCATTCCATACAGTCTTGCCATTTCCACTTTCAATTCGGAGTACTTGGTGATTTTTTCAACCTCCTTACTCACAACATTCATGTCATTTGGTATGGCTACATCAATGATCTGACAGTATTTGTCTCTCTTACTCAATATGACAATATCCCGCTGATGGTGTTCGATTACACGATCCATCTGAAAATCATAGTCCCAGAGTATCGTTACTTTTCCATCCTCCTGCATGACTTTATTTGGTGCATGCTCATACCATTTCTCTGTTACTTCATATTGGTATTTATGGCATAAGAGCCAATGGAGATACACACACATTTTATTGTGGTGGTTCTTGTACTCTTTTTGTGCAAGGCTCTCACATCCATTTACCAAGTGGATCACATTTTCCACAGCCTTTCCTTCTGCATTTCTGGGTGTCAGAAGTTTTATAGATGTTATACTTCACTGACTTGGTAGCAAACGCCTGGTCTTGTGCAGCAATGATCAAGCTTTTGGTAGTACGCTTCAAATTACCTCACTCAAGCCATGCCCACGATGCTGTATTATCCTTAGCATCCTGTATATTCCTTTCAAACAGTCCATGCATTCTCTTTTCAAGGTCTTCTTTTCTCTTCTCCTCAGCTCTTTGGTTAAACTCTTCCTTGCCCATCATTTCATCTGCATTTACACCCATATCTTTTGCAGCAGGTCTTTATCACTATTTATCAAATACTCGGCAAGCGTTCTCCTTTCACTCCTTATACAATGGTCTATACTAATTAGTCCTCTGCCACCATTCTTTCTTTTCATATATAATCTGTTTGTTTGCTTTAGGGATTAGCGCCCCATGCAGCATCATCAACTTTCTCGTCTTTCTATCCAGTATTGATATTTCCTCCTTAGTCCATTTGTGGATGGATGCACTATATCTGACCATTGCAACTGCCCAGATAAATTCATTGCGGTAATCAAATTTTTGGCATTCAGGCTGGATTTCAACACCATCTTCACCCTTTTTTGATACGCCTCACTGACCTTGACTTTCATCAGAAAATTTGTAATGTTGACTTGCATCAGAAAATTTGTGATGTTGTCAGCTACACAAAGCATCTGCAGGCATTCAACAATCCAAGAATGAGGCATCATATCATATGCCTTCTTAAAGTCAATCCAAGCCATAGACATGTTTGTATGATGTTTTTTACAATGCCCCAAAACTGTTTTATCGATGACCAGGTGATCTTTGGTACTCTGAGAACTCTTCCTACATCCTTTTTGTTCCCTTGGTAGTATTTCTTCCTGTGCCAGGAAAGTGTACATCTTTACCGCACATATTCCAGTGAGTATCTTCCAGATTATGTTTAGGCATGCTATGGGACGGTAGTTTCCCACAATATTCCCCTTTCTTCTATCATTCATTATAAGTGTTGTCTTCCCAGTCACCATCCACATGGGGACTGTACCTTTCAGGACACACTCATTCAATTGGGCTGCTAGTCTTTCATGCACCATGTGGCATCTCTTCAGCCAAAAGCCATGAATCCCATCTAGTCTGGGGGCTTTCCAGTTGGGCACTTTACCTACTTGTTCTTTCACATCACCCGTTCTTATGACAATATTCCTTTGTTTCTTTCTTCCTTGTAATTCTGTCTTGATAGTTCCTATCCACATTGCATCCCTTTTATGCACCACATTGTCTCCCCATAATCTGCTCCAGAACTCCTTGGCTTGATTTGCATCAGAAGAATCATTATCCCCATTGTCTCCTTGTAACGTTCAGAAGAATTGCATTAGGTTATTTTTGAACAATCTGTTCTTCTCGAACTGCTTATTTCTGTTCACAAATCTTCTGATTTTCTGGCTTTTTGCCATAATCCCCTGTTTTAACTGCTCTTATTACTGCATCAAACCTGTTCTCCTGTATTTTATATTTCTTCTCTAATTTTTCTCGGTCAGTCTTTATCCCATTTTTCCAGTTTCGTCTTAACTATTGCTCAATTTTTCCTAGGTTTTGCCTTGCACACATTATGTCCCTTTTCACTATAATTCTTTTGCTCCCCCATTTATTATTATTATTGTTATTAGGGCATTATTATTGTTGTTGTTGTTGTTGTTAGGGCAGCATGCTGGTAGAATTTTAGAGTATGAGACAAAATCTTTGTGGTATTTCTGCCTACTCATTACATTGTGAGTTCAAATTTCATCAGGGTGCACCTTGCCTTTCATTCCTTGAAGGACTTGATAAAGTAAGTACCAACTGAGCACTGGGATTCGTGCAACTGACCCACCCCCTGTCCTCAAATTTCAGGTTTGGTGCCTATAATAGAAAGAATTGGTGTTATTATTTTCTGTTTATAGTAAAAGCTTCTGTGAGCTTAGAATGAGCCTATTTTGATTTTCAGTCTTGGACATTTCTTCAGCTATGTCACTGACAGTTTTTATGAAATGGATGAATGTTACAACTACTTTTTCATTATAAATAACCTACGAAGACTCTCTCTCTTCATATCAGTTTATTATTCAATATCATTATTTATATTTAGCCCCAAGTCAAACCGAAGACAAATAATGTTCCAATGGAGACTATTACATCTTTATGCAAATATTAGACTTTTTCACCATGTAGAGCACACATCAAACTTAGTGTTTGTACCACAATAAAAGGGGCTATCTGTCGATAAAGGTAGACAGATAAAGAAAGTATTTGTTCAGCAATTTCTGTACAAAATTTTTATTTCTTTAATTTTTTTCAGCTGCACTGTTAATGTTTATGCATTTTTTGTGTATTACATGTATTATGTATATGTATGCATGTATATTTGTGTAAGTACTATGTTCATGTATTTTTTGTGTATATATGTTTATGTATGTGTATGTATATATGTGTATGAATGTGTATACACAAATATACATACATATACAGTACTAACAAAAATATACATAAGCGATTCAACTGAAAAAAAAAATTTAAGAAATAAACACTTTTTACTGAAATTGCTGAACAAGTACTTTCATAATCCGTCTACCTTTATCGAAAGATAGTCACAAAAAGTACTCATTACACTGTGAAGCAGTTGGTGCGAGAAAAGCATCCGGCTGGAGAGACCAAATGAAAAATGGTCCCAGTGAGCGAGACCTTGTCTTCTGACTTGTCAACGTTGGGAAGTAACTCTGAATATGAACTGAGTCAGTCCATGACAACTCACCAAACCCATGTCAGAACGGAAAGCAGACGTGAAGACGTGATGATGATGACGATGATGATTAGTCTAGTTCGAACAATAAATAAATAAATAAATGAATAACAATAATCAAATATTTTATGTTAAATCATTGCTGAATTTCTTTTCACTTTATTACAAAACTCCGTGAAATAAAACAAAAATTATATTTATATCAATTCATTATCCAGTATCCTTATTTATATTTAGCCCTAAGTGAAACCTAAGACTAACGTCGTTCAATGGGGATCATTCCCTCTTTCTGCACATATAAGACGAAATTATTCAATGTGTTACTTAGCAGAATGCGATTTAGGGAAGATGTGGCTGCTACTTCTAGCAAGCCAATCGACCACGTAGGTGTCTCCCATTGGTTCGTCCAAACAATGTTCAATGAAACAGATGGAAAAAGGAGGAGAGTGAAACGAAGCTTCCTTTTTTTTTTTTTATCTCCTTTTGTGCTACATCCGTCTGTCTGTGTGTCGAATTATCTCCCTTTAACGTGTTTACATCCTAAAAAAAAAGTTAAAGGATGGTTGGAAGGAACGGTTAGTATATATAATATATATATATGTCTATATAGATATAAGCACATATATTTCATTATATGTAGCTGACACGTATATATTGATATTCATTTATAAAATGTAGGGTAAATGCATGCGAAAGCTACAGTGTAAATAGATGCATTCTTCTTATAAACTGTATAAATGCATCATATGTACTTGCATGTATGGTGATGGTCTGTTTTGTAGTTGGTTAATTTAAAAACTATCCAAAATCCAACAACAAATATGCATTTACTCTAATTCATATTAATTCATTGTGCATGTATTATATTGTGGTCGATGTAAATCACTTTGAGCTTATCTCTTTCTTGTGTCGTCTCTGTCTGTGTTTATACTTCACACTATATTTCTGTCTAAATCTTTTCTCTTCGCTTGGTTCTTTTCGTCTTTTCTTTTTTCTACCTCGCTGTTCCCTCTCTCTTTCTCTCTCTCTCACTGTTGGTCTGTATTTGTATCAGACTCTCTCTAAATTGTTATGTGTGCTTGTAAAACAGTTTAGAAAAGACAGAAAGAAAAAAAAAAAAAAAACCTCATATAACTTCTTCGTAAATTAATATTGCCCCGTCCCGTTCTTCCCCATATATGTATGTTTCTACGGTAACTTATCGAAATTTACCGTTTCTACACATGTATTGCTACTTACAAAGTCTCTTTTATTACACACACAAACACAGCTAACGAAGTGGGAACTTCTTCACGATCGCCCGATCCGTTAGAAATAGCAGCTAAATCTTTCTACTACATCTTATTTTAAATGAACAAAAATAAAATGAAAACAAATCTGGCATTATTAATCCAGCTTTAACACCTTTGATCATATATAACTGCTCAACCAAGGTTGATCTCCGTTTAAACTACAAAACATATAGAACAGCTTCTGTGAAATATATACAGTAACTGTTTATTGTACAGTTCAACGGTTGCTTAAAACACCTCCAGAACAACTTGTAAATATTGCTGCACCGTTTAAGCTGTTATTTCACCAAACATTAAACTTATCTCTAATATGTGAGAAAAAAGATTGTTTCTGTGATGCCACTTAACTTCTCTCTGATTTTTTTAAAAAAATACATATAATTAATCCTACTTGTGTGGATTTTCTAAAATTTTTAGCCAATTATGTCACCCAAAATTTGCTAACTTTTACAAAGTTTTTCATATTTTAAAAGTTGTCTTGTCACCGGTAGATAACTTTTACCATCAAATATTGTTAATACAGCTAGAATTACACCGTGCTGAAAGATATATATGTGTGTGTGTATATATATATATATATATATATAT
>NC_068994.1:31709903-31710931 GCF_001194135.2 Octopus bimaculoides
TATATATATATATATATATATATATATGCACCTATATGTAATATAATGAAATTAACGTCGACGTGTTGTAATAATAGTAATAATTTGAAAATAGGTTTTAAAATAAACTAAATAGAAACATGAGTAAAAATATCCAGTTCTATAAGCGACATACACCCATGTAAAGTTTCTAGAGAGTAAATACTAGAATAAATGTAGTGGTGGGTAATCTTGTACTTTAACGTACCGTTTTCACTTTTGCAGACTAGCTTTTTTTTTCCTTCTAATTGTGCAGTGGTTTTTTTCTTCCTTACAGTTTCGTAAATGAATGATATCAATAATGATAATAAAAACAATGATAATAATAACAATGATTTAGTAATTAGAATTTTAAATAAATTCCCTTCAGGAAATATTCTTCACGTGTTGCTAGGAGAATTTCATATTTTTCCAAAACTCAATCACCACCAGGCTTATATACATTTTTATATTGTGAAGCAGTAAATCCATATAATTAATAAACAATTACAGAACACAGCTGGTGTTTGTAGACATACTGAAAGCCGAAAGTTAGAAGAAAACACCAGCAAAATTAAAAAGTAATACATTACTCATGGAAAATCCCCAGGTAAAAAGAAAACTACGTCTGCAAAAGTGAAGTCTCTACGTTTATAGTTTTAGATAACCTAAACTTATTCTTTCAAAGCATGCCAAAGTGCTTTTAGATCTAAACGTGCGTTACAGTATATTTAGCTGTGTTGAACCGGCATCGTTTTGAACAAAAAATGCACACACACACACACACAACAGTTGTTTTGTCCCATGTCATCTGTAGCGAAGCAGACCATAGATAATCAAGAGTGGCCCACTGCGTGTATTTGTTGGACATTGTATGTCTTGGACTACATTGTCCAACATGTCTCGTTCTTTTCAAAGGCTGTATGGTGGAATTTGATTGAGATTCGCTTGTTATTTCTAGCAGGTCATTTGACCTGCTAGAAATAGAGGCTAGTGTGTGTTCTCTCTCTCTCTCTCTCTCTCTCTATATA
>NC_068994.1:31710941-31717509 GCF_001194135.2 Octopus bimaculoides
ATATATATATATATATATATATATATGTATGTATATATATATAAATAAATCTATCTATGTATATATATATATCAAGCTTTTTGTATGTGTAAATGTAATTGAATAGTAACTTTGTAACATTCACATATGCATGTACGTACTTATATATACAAATAACTATTTAGTCGTTGCTTAAATAAATCGTTTACGAAAGTATGTCTGCATTATCTGTTTACTAAAAAAGAAAAAGCCATTGATAGCGATAAAGTAACTATTGTTGTTATTGTTGTTCTAGCATTTCTCTGGGCAGTGTCTTGTCCAGTTACAGGTGAGCTTTGAATGAACAGGGCTATGGTCATAGACATTCCAGCTCCGACAATCCAAGCTTTATTCAAACGTTAACATTATATCTAGGACTTGCATTATACGACGTGTCTTATTTTTATAATTTTTTTTTCTTTTTCGAGTGTAAGGAATGATTTGATAGAGATTGAGCTGCTATTTGTAGCAAGTCGATTTACTGTATGCATGAAATCTTATTGCTCTGTGGTAACTGTTGCGGTTTAGAATTGTTTTCTCTTTACTATTTTTATTGCATTTATTTTTCTAAGCGTGAGGTTTTATCCCTTATTTGGTTCGATGCTCTCTCACTTGGTACTGGTACTAAATAAAGCACCTGGTTAATTTTGAAGTTTATTTAAACTGTTTTGTAGTTTAATTGACGGCATTAGCAACGCCGTCATTATTATTAGAATTCGACTGCAGTTATTACAGTCATCATTATTGTTGTGATACAAACGAATGTCACGAATATCCCAGTTTCTCTTAGCCATCTCCACGTTATTTTGCTTATGTTAGCAGTCACCAACATTCGTCATGTTGCGACTGCCGCTAGTGTTGACGTTACCTGTCGTCTTTCTCTAGTGTTGATAAACTAGTAAGTAGTACCAGTTTTATACGATTAAATTAACAGCACTAGTCCTCCGCCATCCAAAATTAATTGTCACCATCTGTCTGTTGAAGTTAGACATCGATATTGTCAGAGTCGGTAGAGTTACCGACAGCTCTCCTTGCAGTATTTAGTCATGGTATTTGATTTTTACGTTGAGTTGAAATCCCTTCTAGATCCGACTTTGCCTGTCATCCTTCCAGGGGCGATAAAATAAGTACCAATTGAATTCTCGGGTAGAACTAATCAACTATATCTATTCCTTACATTTCAGACCTTGCCCCTATATAAGAAACTAATATTTTAAATGCCTTGGGAACCAATAAGGAAGCCTTTATGTCGACGCTCGACCATTCTAGAATTAGCAACCAAATTTTCCTCATGTCACACAATATTGTCTTATGGGATACTTTGGATATTGTTGTCTGGAAAAAGAAAAGATGGTCATGGTTGGAATGTCTCTGATCAGAGGTTTTGTTCGTTCAGGGTTGATTTTGGACTTGTTACTTTGGATGTCTCAGTCGAAAAAAAGTTGTAACTTTGTGTTATTTCGGAAATCATCATCATCATCATCATTATGAACATCATTTTTTCAGCTATTTCTTGGGAATTACTGCTGCCCCATCACATTGCACCTATGTTTCTGAAGTATAGGCAGCATCGTCTTTTAGGGATGAAGAATTCTCTGTGTATGCTCCATCAGTTTTGCTTTGGTTCTGATATTATTTCAGTGTTCCATTTGTTGGTCGGAATATCTTGTTTCAGTCATTGGACTGTAGCTATGCTGGGGCACCACCTTGAAGGGTTTAGTCAAACAAATCAATCCCAGTATTTATATGTCTGGTACTACCAAACTGCTAAGTAACGTGGACATAAACTAACTAACAACAATTGTCAAGCAATGATGGGGAACAAACACACACATATATACACAACAAGTTTCCATAAAGTTTCCATTCACCAAATTCTTACAGAGCATTAGTTGACCCAGGCCTATTATAGAAGATACCTAAAATGCTATACAGTTGGACTGAACCCAGAAACGTGGTTACAAAGCATACTTCTTAACCATGCAATATGAGTTGAATAATTGTTGTTTTTACAATAATTAAATAAGTCCAAAATAGTAATTAATTTTTTTAGCTGAGTAAATTGGGGTCATGATCAATAGACTATAGAGTAGGTAATTTAATATCAGGAATAAGTTCAAATCCTTAGACATCTGTAATATTACTGTGTATCAGGGTTCTCCACTGCTTTCCGGATGGAAAGGCAAGTACGTTTTATTCTCATAATAAACAATTGTGTGGAATGCTACAAATATAACATTACTCCAGCTACAAAAGTTAAACCATGTTGGTCATTATTTCTTTGTAACTTCTGGATTCCCTTTTAGATTTGGCAGTTCCCAGTTGAAGTATTGTACATCTTAATTTGCTGTGAGTATTAGCAGGATTCAGTGATATTGGCAATATGGGTATGAGATGTTTTGGCATTGCCTATTTGATGTTACTGGTTCAATGCTGACTTATTTCACATCAAGCATTTTAATATTTCTCTTGTTCTCAACTTCTTTCTCCCCCCCCCACTATGTGCAAACATGTTCCTCTACATGTATGTGCCATCATTCTTATACATGACATGTCCAAACCAACACATTGTTTTCTCAAGATCCTAAAACCAACGTACCTCATTAAAAGCATTGGTGTTGGTTCTGGTGCCATGTAAAAAGCACCCAGTACACTCTGTAAAGCGGTTGGCATTAGGAAGCACATCCAGCCATAGAAACCAAAGCCAAAACAGACTGTGGAACCTGGTGCAGCCCCTGGCCTTGCCAGTTTCTGTCAAGTTGTCCAACCCATGCCAGCATAGAAAACGGACATTAAATTTTGATGATGACTACATTCAATTCCTCTTATACCCACTTTTTCTCTTAAATCATCTGTACTTTGTCATTCATGCACATTCAGCAGAGCATGCTTGCTTCATTTCTTTCCAGTCTTCATATATCCTTCACATTCACTGACCATATTTTGGTTACCATGCTGCATTGCACTTTGTGCACAAGTTGCATATAATATATTACTCAGTGGAAGAGAGAATCCTTTTTGTTGCCTTCAGAGAAATTTTTCCACTTTCAGGACACGCATTCTACTGGGGATTTGGTCACTTAGGTAACAGCTGCTATCAGCTACTTGTATCAAGCCTTCCAAGAATTTGAAAGAATGTATTTTATTTTTGCTCTGATTGCTAACTACTCCTGTTTGTCTGCCACATGCAAACCTGTTGTTCACCATCAACCTGCCTGTGAACTCAGTTCACCTCTTGTGCACCCATAGATCACACCATGTACTCTCTAAAGTGTCCCTGTCTACTTCTTCTCCACATATTCAACATGACCATACACACACACACACGCACACACACACACACACACACACACACACACGCACACATGTATGAAGGTCTTTTATACAATTTCCTTCTACCAAATCCCACTCAAGATATGTTTGGTGTTATTTGCTTTTAGTGCCTTGCAGAGGTATTGAACCTGGAATTAGGTTGTGAAGCAGATTTCTTAACCACACAGCCATATCTGTACCTCTTTATATGTACTGCTTCTCAATAGGATCCAGCAAATGGCTTAAAAGTTCTTTAGAATGTGGGGACAAAAAATGCAATTGTGTGGCTTTGTGAGTAAGAAATTTGCTTTGTAGCCATGTGGTTTTGGGTTCAGCCTCACTGTGCAACACCTTTGCTAAGTGTCTTCTGCTATAGTCCTATCTTGACCAATATCTTGTGAGTAAATTTGGTTGATGAAGAATCTGAGCATTCAGCTGTAAAACTTTGCCTCAAATCTAAATGATGCCATTATGGAAAAAAACAGATGCTAAACAAACTTTGTTGTTTTCCACAAGCTCTTTCAGAAAGATGTCTATTACATTGAAGATTGTTACAACTGGGAGACAATACAGGGTCAAAGTCTTACTTTATTCATGAGTTTTTTTTTATTGTTTTTATCTTTCATATTATAAATATCAAAATTTAGATAGATTTTATTTTTCTTTATTTTTAGATGATGGAATACAACAAGCAGCTGCTGTTTTTGACAAGAATTCTTCACTTTTGAATTTTTGAAAGATAATTTCTTGATGTAAATGCATAAATATATCTGCTGAAAATTATTTGGCAGACTTGCAGAAAATAAAAACTGGTTATGATTTTATACTATTCTGCTATGTCTTTGAAAACTAATGCTGTTAAGAAAAGGAAAAAGACATTACCAAAGTATATTGCCTTCAGATTCTACCCAAGTGATAGGTTATTGGATAAATGAATATTGACTATGGAATTCTATCAGCCTTTTAATTCTTGATATGTCTTGAAAACAAATTTGATTGCATTTTTCAAATGGGAGGAGCAGCTGTAAGCATTGTTTTCAAAATATTTTTGTTTTCAAAAATTAAAACTGATTTTGGAGAATCTAAATTCAAAAGATGAAGTTATTACAGACAATGAAATCAAATTTATAAGTTAAAATTAAAATATATATTTATATATATACACACACACACACATACTTACACATGTATGGGTGTGTATGTGTATATATAAGTATATGTATGTAAAGAGAAAGGACAATCCACTAACAGTTAAATATACATACTAATTTGTTTCTTTTAAAATACCAATTGTTATTAGTTGCTGTCTAGAATTTGACCATTAAAAATTATGGATAAAAACTTGTCACCGAAACCATTTCCTTGTGACTTGTGTGGAGAAAGTTTTTCACGTCGCAGTACTATGTTGCAACATAAACGAACTCACACTGGTGAGAAACCGTTCCATTGTGAGATCTGTTCAAAAGGATTTACACGACCATACACACTACAAAAGCATCGTCGCTGCCACACGGGTGAAAAACCATTTGCTTGTGATATTTGTGGTCGTAATTTCTCGCGCAGCAGTACTTTGCATGAACACAAGCGAACACATGCCGGTGACAAACCGTTCCAGTGTGATATCTGTAGGGACAACTTTTCACGGCGGAGCACATTACTCCAACACCATCGCACGCATTCTGGCGAGAAACCGTTTCCCTGTGACGTTTGTGGGAAGAAGTTTACGCGTCGATACACTTTGCAGAAACATGCAAGAGACCACACACGTGAAGCACCATATCACTGTGAAATATGCGGGTGCCGGTTCACACGGCCTTTCGCTCTTCAGAAACATCGCCGCTCACATACAGGAGAAAAACGATTCCATTGTGATGTATGTGGGGAGAGTTTTTCTCGAAGAAGCAACCTGCATGTTCATCAAAGAACCCACACTGGAGAAAAGCCCTTCAGCTGTTCGTTGTGTGGCAAAAGCTTTTCTCGCAGAAGCAATCTACAAGTACACATACGCAGTCACTCAGGAATTAAGCCGTACTGCTGTGAATATTGCAGCAAACGGTTTGTTCGAAGCAGCACACTGTTAGAACATAAACGCATTCACACAGGTGAGAAAGCTTCATTCCAAAACTTTAATCCTCCTCCTCCTCCTCCTCCTCCTTCTGTTGCCATCAATCCAACTACTGTTGTCAGCAACAATAACAACAACAATAATGCTGAGAAGAATAGTTGTGTCATGAAAAGTTCAATTGATGACAGCCACAAAGAATTTGTTTTCAGTACTAACAATAACAACACCAACACTAACAGTGACGTTGCCATGGGAAATGGTAAACAGTTTACCTACAACATTATTACAGCAGCTGCTAACAACACTTTTCAGAATACTAATGGAGACGAAAACTCTCACAATGAGGCACTTCTTGCAACAGATAATAATATGCAATTCAATCAACCCAGACT
Source organism: Octopus bimaculoides (assembly GCF_001194135.2). Taxonomy (NCBI): domain Eukaryota; kingdom Metazoa; phylum Mollusca; class Cephalopoda; order Octopoda; family Octopodidae; genus Octopus; species Octopus bimaculoides. The sequence continues at coordinate 31,716,729 of NC_068994.1, forward strand.
AGCCACCACCACTACAACTGATGGCTCTATGTTGCACTGCAGCAACTGTGGAAAGCCATATGCCCAATGTTGCCATGTACAACACCAGCAGCTGTTGCTGCAAAGGGGAGCAACCTATTTACAGTCGCAAGCCAGGACCCGGTTATCAGCTTTGGTGACAGCCAGAAAATGGCTTGAGCCGCCCACTGTGATAGTAGCTGCCTCTACCACTGCAAACCAGACCAGTATGCCCCCGAATGCTGCTGCCACAGCGATAGCTTATTCTGAACCTTCCAAAACAGGCCTTCAAACTAATCTTGCTGCAGAGACACTGCCACCTACAGCTTGTAATACACTGGTAGTTGTACAACCCCCAACTGCTTGCCCTATAATGGAAACCTGACTATTTCACAACAGATTGAACTGCTCTGAGCCTCTCTGAAACTTACTGGTGTGATACACAGATATCCACCAACGTCTAAAGTGGTAATATTATATGCAAATACAGCAATGATGGAAAATACAAAATTGGACAATCTCTTTTTCTAAATTGTTAAAATATTCCAGTAATGATAAAAAAAAAAAAAAAGAAATTTTTTTTAAGTAAGGTAAAGTTAAAAGAAAAAAAGAAATGAGAGTTAAAAAAAAAAATGGGTGACTGTTTTTTTTTCATGTTATAATTGAAGTTATATTTGGCTAATCTATTTTTGTTTCAACTTTAATATGATTATTATTAAGGCAGTGAGCTGGCAGAAACGTTAACATGCTGGGCGAAATGCTTAGCGGTATTTCGTCTGTCTTT
>NC_068994.1:31718559-31726992 GCF_001194135.2 Octopus bimaculoides
TATATATATATATATATATATATATATATATATATATATGTATGTTTGTGTGTGTATTGAAATTACGAAATTGATATTGGAATTCAATCTTTTGTTGGGGAAGAAAATCAAAACACTTTTAATAATGAATTTTTACTCGGGCTGGAGTGTGTCTGTGTGTATGAGTGTGAGTTAGGAGACATTTGAATTTCTTTGAGTTAAATGTGATGATGTTTTAACACACATACACACATACAAACACACATGTATATACACAGACACATATTAAATCTTACCAAAATCAAACTCATTTAATCTGAAGTGTGGCACATAACCACGAAAAAATTCAAAGACACACACACACACACAAGGTGCAACATATCCCCCCAAGGAATGGTTTAGAAATAGAATGTCCTATTTTTCCATCAATTTAGAGCAACTGGCCATTTTCGTTGCCTTGTTTAGGCAGCCCCAGGTCAGCCCTGACCAAATAGACATATAATCAAATATTTTCCAGCTGTGCCCATCCTCTCTCTCTCTCTGTATATTAGGGACTACATTATCCAATGTGTTCCTTATTTTTAAGACACTTCGGTGTATTTAAAGCTGTTGGTTGCTATTTTTAGCATGCAATTGTATATGGCTGGCTGGCTGGCTCTCTGTCAGTTTTGATAATGGGGCTTCAGTTGTTTAATTGACTACATTACCTGCTTATTGAGTTGGTGTGTAAGTGGCTGAGTATTCCACCAAAACATGTGTCCTAAATGTAATTCTCTGGCAGATTTTGCATGACACCATCTGTTATAAGGCTGTACCTGTGAATTACAGATTCAATCATTTCAACAGGCTTCAATTCAGTTTCTGCCTATCCACCTTCACTCACATATTATGGGGTTGACCCGAGACTAGAAAATATCACTTGCCCAAATGCCATATGTTGGAATTGAACCCAGGACCTCATGGTTACAAAATTCTCAACTGTTCAGCCATACTGTATATTCTTTTATTCTTTTGCTTGTTTCAGTCATTTGTCTGACCATGCTGGAGAACCACCTTGAAGTGTTTTAGTCAAACAATCTTAGTATTTATTCTATCAGTCTCCTTTGCCAAACCACTGAGTTATGGGGATGTAAACACACTAACACTGGTTGTCAAATAGTGATGTGAGGACAAAGACACACACACACACATATATATGATGGTCTTCTTTCAGTTTCCTTCTACCAAATCTACTCACAAGGCATTGGTTGGCCTGAGGCTATAATAGAAGACATTTGCCCAAGGTGCCATGCGGTGTAGGGCTGAACCTAGAACCATGTGGTTAGGAAGCAAACTTCTTACCACACAGCCACACCTATATCTATATATATATATATATATATATATATATATATATATATATATAGATAGATAGATAGATTGATATTACTGGAAATCATTGCAATGTACTGGAGATTGAAAGTTTTGAAAAAACCCTTCACTTTAATGGGTAGGATTTAATTTGATTATAGAATTTACAGTATACTGGAGAGATTTAAGATTGGAAACTAATAAGATACTCAGCTGTTATTACAGCTGTATCCAGCCACTGCTGCTAGAAGGAATATCGCAGCAAGAGATATGCATCTTGACAATGGTCATAGTATACTGTAGAGCTTGTTACTCTGCCAGCTTAGATGCATTGATTATAAATCTATTTCATGTGCTTTTGTTGTGAATTTAAACAATACACTTAATGCTGTGATGATCAGTTTATGTAACTGCCAAAGATAGTTACTGAAACGTCTGGGTGTTGTTTTACATTTGATAAGTCATTATTTTGTCTAGCGTGGGTTGGGAGAATTCATTACTCATCTACCTAATGCCACTGGTTTTTAAAAAAGACCAACGGCACATCAGAATCCAGACTTGAAGGAACTATCACCATCTTCAACTGGCTGACGATTATCTCCCTTGTGGCTGTTCCTCTGACATGATCTACAAAAGTTCTTGCCTGTGTTCAACAACAAAACTTTCTGTGAATGTGTTTTGTAAAAGTGAAAAGGAAAACTAATACATTTATGTTTGTATTAACAATTCAAATGTGATGCATAACACAACATTATATTTTCTTTCAATTCATGATTGTTCTTCCTCTGTGAAACGCCAGTAAAAGTTACTTAGCTGCACTATTATATGTGGTGGTTCTAACTGTTAAAATCTTAAGTGAAACATGCACACAACACAATCCAAGACATTGAAGTTGCAAAGGAAACTATCAGTTAAAACATTTGAGAAAAAGTTGTTTTTTTTTCCAGTTTTTGCTTGCTTCCACAGCTTATGCAACCCAAATACTCTAATGTAGTCATTCCTCAGTTATGGTATCTAGCTGCCTTTTCTCCACTCCCCATCAGTTTCAATGGCTTTAAACAAGCCTCCCTCCTCTGACAATCATTGTTTAAAAAAAGATCCCTAAAAATGAAACTGTATACATAATTTTTTTTTTCCTTAATAGCTTCCTAATACTTTTTGCATTAAATATGTTAACACTAACTTTATTATATCTGTATAATAGTAAAGTCATTGCTAACGTACTCAGAAATTTTAATTCACTAAAATTTCACCATTAGTGAAGAAATATCATTAGCATAATGATTTAATTGGTGAAAAAAGGTAGTGGAGATGATCTTGAAATTTAAAATAAATAAAAAAAAAAAATGCAGTGAAGAGTGAAGTCTTCTCACTGATTGTATTAACCAATACATATATTGGTTAATTTGATCATGGACCATAATTTAAAATTGTATGAGTCGTATATGTATATATAATGTATTTATATACATATATGTATGTATATACATATATATATATATATTTATTTACTTTACTTATTTGACCATGATTTTATTTTTACTGTCTCACTATTTCTGTTTCTCTCTCTCTCTCTCTCTCTTATACACACACACACACATTTGAGATCTAGTACTCAATACATAAATCAGAGTTTATATTTGAAGCTCAAACTGACTTTCATTGTTTATTTATATTACTTATCACATGACTGATATTTTGATATTCATGAAACAATGTTGAGAAGCTTCTACTTTCATATATAAATATATACACACACATAAGATATATGTGAATATATATATATATATATATACATACTGACTAAAATAAAATATGAAGATCAGGTTTTGAAATTAAAAAAAATATGCATAAGCACATTTGCAGTTGTCTGTTTTAATGCAGTGGAAGCAACATTTGGCTAAGGATAATGCTTTTATTTATTTATTTATTTTTTTTGACTAACAGTAAGCAACATCCAACTGGCAAAAGATACATATAAACACAAATTCTCACAGAATTATTATTATTAATAGCTGGATAATTCATGTTTACATTACAACTGTTTGCTTTACTTCAGGTAATGTAGATTGTATTATTCTAAATCATCATCATTTAACATCCCCTTTTCCATGCTGGCATTTATTTGACAGTCCATGAGGAAATGACAAGCCAGAGGACTGTGCTGAGCTCCAATGTCTGCTTTGGCATGGTTACTATGGCAGAATGTCCTTCCTAAAGCCAGTTCTTTATAGAATGTACTGGGTGTTTTTTTTTAATTATTTTCTTGTGGCACCAGCATTAGTGAGGTAATCTAGTCCTCACAAGATAAGGCTCTTCAACTGGTTGGGGTATAAGTTTTGAAGGATGTGAAAGTATGATAGATGTGAACAAATGTTTTATTGAAGAGGAGGATACATGGCTTTCCCAGCTGGAAAGAGATAGTGAGATGGTGAGGATATATATACCCTTTAGGTCCAAGGTGAATATGCGTAAGAGAATACAGTTAGAAGAACAGAAAGGCTGGGTGAGGAGGTAGGCAAGTGCACTAGAGTAAAAAAAGTGTGACAAAGGATTAGAGGTGAGGATTTGATCTCACTCCACACCATTGAACAGCTATTTTAGTGCTAAACTAATAGCCGTGATGTAAAAGCAGATTAACCAGCTGTTGATAAAATATATAGTACTCTGCAAATTAGTATTCAGTTCTCTTGTGTATAATTGCTTTTAATTCTAAAAAAATTTTTATATAAATTATTTATGTTAATTATTAATCACTAATCAAGATCAATTAGTTGGAGTCCTATGGGAGAGCACATTTTCTTTTTCCTCTTCTAATTTTAATGTATATGTGTGTATGTATGTACATCTTATTATATATATATAGGATGAGATAATGTTAGATTATATCTATAGGTCTGGTGAAACAAACAGGAAAATAGAACTCAAAATGTGTTTGTGTGTGTGTGTGTGTGTGTGTGTGTGTATGTATATATATATATTAAACTATATTTGATTTGCAGAAGTTGCAGAGTAACTCAAAGGCTGAGAGTTTCATGCATTGGCCCTTGAGTCACTCTGTAACATTTGCTGATTAAATATATATACACACACATGCATGTATTTATACACATATACAAATAAATACAGTGTGCATACATTATATGTGTGTATTAAGGTGGTGAGCTATCAGAAACGTTAGCATGCCAGGCGAAATGCTAAGTGGTATTTCGCCTGTCTTTATGTTCTGAGTTCAAACTACGCTGAGGTCAACTTTGCATTCATGTTTTTCGGGGTCGATAAGTTAAGTACCAGTTGCGTACTGGGGTTGATCTAATTGATCCCTCCCAAATTTTGGGCCTTGTGCCTAGAGTAGAAAAGATCATATGTGTGTGTATTTGAAGGCATGTGGCCTAGTGCGTACAGCTTTGGGCTTAGAATCATGAAGTCAGGAGTTCAGTTCTTGGGCTGGATGATGTATTGTGTCCATGAGCAAGGCCCTTCATCTCCCATTGCTGTAGCCTATAATAGCAGCAGCAGCTGTTGATTAACTCACTGGTGGGCTGGGATCCTATTTAAGGAAAAGTCTTGTGCTCTCAATTGCTTAAAAGCCTTAGAAACTGGAGTAAGCTCCGGCCAAATGAGCCTGTTACCTTGAAACAGACTTCAACTTTTTTTTAATATATATATATATATATATATATATATACACTTACAAACACATATATGTGCACACCCATACCTACACAAGTTGTTTTTTTAAAGAAACTGTTTAGATGAGAGGTTATTAAAATTCTTCAGAAGCTGATATAGTGAGTTTGATTTTGGTTCAGCATTTTAACATGTGTGATGATGCCGAGTTGGTGCCACTGGCATTTGATTTCTAATCTTGCCATCTTGTTTTTCAGCCATGCAAGTCAGTATATGAATGTACAAGTATGAGTGAATTGTATTCAAAGTTAAATTTTTTTCACTTAAAACAAAGATATTCCTTGGGTATAGGTGATGTCCCTATGCTGTACTATAATTTAGTTCAGGAATGGGGGAAATCTCTAGTTTTAAAAAAACATTGTATTTTTCTTGAAACGCTATATGTCAATTAACCAGGATTCCTAACACTGCATGCTGAAAATTATAAACATATACTGGAAAATGTCTATAGTTTATTTTCATATTCACAAACTTTAACCCTTTTGTGCTTTTGTTACCATATTTCTGTTGAAATACACTGCCTTTGTTTTGATTAGTTTGAAAATAATGAAGAATTTATTAAACTAACTCTATTATCAATCTGATATTTAGAACAAAAATGATCATGAAATTTGGTTTTTAGATAATTTTAAATCAGGAAATTAGTATCATAGAACCGAGGGCAGTCTCAGGCAGGTTGGTATTAAAAGGGTTAAATTAAGCCTAGTCATAATAATAATAAGTAAATTTATTAAACATTCACTAAATCAGTCTTAATTTGTTTTAAAATAGTTGACTAAAGAAATAACATTTAAGTGAAAGGGCCATCAGATTTTACAGCCTTTTCACTGCAGATTCCTTGACCTAAAGTCAGTCAAGGAAGATAGTTGGGAAGTTAAATCTATCTCAAGATTTTGCAGTTACTGGATTTCGTTTACATCTTCAGAGTAGACATGGTTATAATGATACAGCTTTCTGTGTATAAGTCTTTAGACATTAGACATAGGTGTTTCTCTCTCTCTCTCTCTCTCTTGCATCATTACCATCATTGTCATCATCACCACCACCACACACATTTCACATCTGCCTTTTTTGAAACAATTATTCTGTCTAAAAGACAGTGGTTTCTCTCCAACCTTCTTTTGAACTGTATTAAGCAACCCAACACTGTACACTTTCTTCTCTTTGACAATCAGGTTGCTGTGTTTTCAATATGGTTATTTTCACCTCCAAAAAATATTTATCATTTTTTTTTTTTTTTAGATTCATGTATTAACTGTTTCCATTTGTAAACCTGGTTGGAAGAAGGGCTTAATTGATTGATTATTGATCCATTGATCCTGGTTGATAATCAGGGAAAATGATTTATAATTTTCTTCATTATTATATATGTACTAAGTTGGTACCACTGAGGTCAGCTTTGCTTTTTATCCAAAGCAGTCAATTAAGCAATTACCTGTTAGTAAAGTACTGGGATTGATTGAATCAACTCATTCCCTTCCTTAAATTTCAAGCCTTGTACCCACATCAGAAACATTTGTTACCATGCCAGACAAACTGCTTTGTGGCATATTTTCAGGCTTTACATTCTGAGTTCAAATTCCACCTGTCATCATTTCAGAAGTACCAGTTGAGCACAGGGGTTAATGTTGTTGACTAGTCCCCTGCCCCCCAAAATTGTACCTATTTTAGAAAGAATTATTATTGTTTTTATTTTCATTATTATAGGTGTGCTAGCAGAATTGTGAGTGTCAGGAAAAAATATTTGTTATTTCTTCCGACCTTTATGGTCTAAGTTCAAATCATGCTAAGGTCAACTTTGCTGTTTGTCTCTCCAGAATTGATAAAATAAAGTACCGGTCAAGTACTGAAGTCTAACCCCTTCCCAGATTTTAGGCCTTGCTTCTATGTTAAAAACAACAATTGTTATTGTTGCCGTCATTATTTTTGATAATAATAATAATAATAATGATAATAATAATAATAATAAGCAGCGAACTGCTGCTGGTAGAAGCATTAGCGCTTTAGAGAAAATACCTTGTCTTTCTGACTCTTTATGTTCTGAGTCAACTTCGCTTTCATCCCTCTGAAGTCGATAAAATAAGTGCTTGAGTTGAGAGTATCAATTATTCCTTCCCCTCAAAATTACTGGCCCCTCAGGCCTAAATTAGGAACAAATATTAAGGATGCTGAATTGGCAGAATCGTCAGAACTTCAAGAAAAATGCTTTAAAGTACCAATGAAATAATGGAGTTGGTATCAACTACCAGTCTCCTTTCAGACTTGTTGACCTTCTACCCAAATTAGAAATAATTGTTCATTAGAGCATTGAAATCATACTGGTATTTGTTCCAGCTCTTTACATTCTGAGTTCAAATCTTGCCAAGGTCAACTCTGCCTTTCATCTTTAGGGGGTTGATAAAATAAAGTACTAGTCAAGTGCTGTGGTTGACTAACTCTGCCTCCCTTCAGAATTGATTGCCTTGGACCTAAATCAGAAATCATAATCATTATTATTATTATTAAGGCAATAAGCTGGTAGAATTGTTAGCATGCCAGGTAAAATGCTTAGCAGCATTTTGTTTGTGTTTACATTCTGAGTGCAAATTCTGCTGAGGTCAACTTTGCCTTTCATCCTTTCGGGGTTGATAAAATAAGTACCATTTGATCACTAGGGTCAATGTAATGGACTTACTCATTCTCCGAAATTGCTGGCCTTGTGTCAAAATTTGAAATCATTATTACCTCTGCCTTAGTGAAGGCAGAAGGATTGTTTTCAGTCATTGTTTGTTTGTTTGTCTGTGGACAAGATATCTCAAGAACCACTGAATGGATTCAGATGAAACTTTCAGGGATGTTTGGCCTCATGACTGGCATGAACTGATTAGATTTTGGGATCAATCTGGTACCGGACAAGGATTCTGGATTATTTTTCCTGTTCTTTTACTCAATTTTTGAGAGCAGTCGGGTTCATTTTTAGTATTCTCGTTTGTGAGAGCAGTCGAGTTTACTTCAGATATTCTCATTTTAAAAATCATCTCCGGCTAATCGTTGAGAAGATGTTGGTGTTGTCTTGGTGGAGGTTTGCATTCTCAGAGTGCTCTTGTTATTATTAAGGTCAGCTTTGCCTTTCATCCTTTTGGGGTTGATAAATTAAGTACTAGTAAAACACTGGGTTGATGTAATTGGTTAGCCCCCTCCCCCAAAAGATTTCTGGCCTTGTGCCTTTAGTAGAAAGGATTATTATTATTACTATTGTTTTCATTTTGCTTAGTGTACTCAAGTGCAAAAAAATTAATTCTGTTTATTATCATTATATACTAATACAACAAAAAAGTAGATAGCAGTTCAAATTGTAATTTGTTTTTGTTTCATGTTTTTACTGCTAAGACAATAATTTAAATTAAATTGAATTTTCTCAGTGGTAGACACTGA
>NC_068994.1:31727002-31729643 GCF_001194135.2 Octopus bimaculoides
GGGGGGGGGGGGAATCAACATTACTGAACAATTTAGATTTTAAGAAAGGTTTCTGCAAGCAGCATGATGATATGCAAGAATAGTTTTTGCTTTCAACTGCCCTCTCCCTGCTTCTCTTTTTAACTCATAATTTTCTCCCCTTCTTTGATAATGTATTATTTTTCTCTCATGAAATTCTGAAGAAATGTGAGAATTTCATCTTAAATAATAGCAGCAGTTGTTGAAGCAAAGCTTTTTATTTTTCTTTGATTAACGAGTTTTATTCTGAAGCAGTATGACCAAATGAATTTCTCCTCAAATTTATTGTGATATGTGCATGGCAATACCTAACTTTTAAGATAATTTGTCAATTCTCAAGTTGTGTGAGTGTAGGAATGTCAAAGAATTTTGCCTAAGTGTATAGTGACAATTACTAAAAGTGATCAAGCAAAGTGAGACCTGATCCTTGGAATAAATTCTCAGACTGTATGAGTCTTAAGAACTTCCTTTCAGATTTCTAGTGTTAATGGAAAGTGAGGTCTAATTTTTCAGTAATAAGTCTAAGTTCTTAAGCAGCATGAATGTAAAGAATTTTCCTCAGAAATTATATCATCCATGGCTGAAAATGGAAAGAGAGCATATGTTTACATCGAGGTGTTGGTGTAAAATTTCCTCTCAAATTTATGACAACAGGTGAAAGAAAAGGAGTGGGTGTAACTGATTTTGCCAAGCTCAAATAAGTGAATTATTATAGTATTGGTTTTGCAGATTTAGAATGTTTTTTTGTTTTTTTTTTATGTTTATGCAGTTCTCTTTATAGACAGATGCTTTTACTAACACCAGTCATTCACCTGGGAATGAAAGAATAGAATCTCTTGCTAGACCAGCAGACTGAAACAAACCGAGTTCTGTAGCTTGCTCAAAGGACACCATGTCTAGCATATTGTGCACAGTTGAGTATTGAAATTACATGCAGTGCACAACTTTTAATTCCTAATTTGTCTAAGTGTAGCTTGGTGATGAATGAATTCTGCCTGTCTTGCTTGCCTTAAATAGACAAAAGTATAATGTGACAGTAACTCATGAATTTATTATGAGATATATATATTTATATACATATATATATGTGTGTGTGTATTTTTACATGCACACATACATATTCCCAGATGTATATCATTATCACCATTTCATGTCCATTCTTCATGCCTCTATGCTGGCATGGGTTAGACAAGATGTTACAGTCCAAGTCAGTTCTTATTCAGAGTTTCTGTATATGCTAGTGCACATATATATTAAAAGTTACACATATATATACGTGTGTGTGTGTGTGTATATATAGATAGAGTAATAATTCTAACAAGATGTCCTACCCATTAAAAGCTGAAAATTAGACCTAGATGAGTATGAACATGATCCATAACTGTAGTGGTCCCATTAGGCTTAGGAAGCAGCTAGGACCACACTTTGGTTATTGAACTCACATGTTCTCTTTTAGGAACTACAAACCCCAAAGTCTTTTTAAGAGCAAGGCTATACCAAGAAAATTATATAGAATGAATGAATTCATATAGTCATCTGTAATGTTTATTTATATATCTATGAAGAGATAAACGTGTGTGTGTGTCATACTTTTACAAGAAGGGTGACTGACTTCAAAATTTTAGGCTGCTACTTTTTGTTGAACAGACCAACAAAAGCTACCACCAGGCTGAACCTTTAATTTACTGTTACTCTCCTTGTAAAAATGTAATATGTACTCTACAGAAGAGTAATTAATGATTCTTCAGTTTAATGTTAAATTGTTTTTATTATAACTTGGCATAAAACCAAACATATACAGATACACACACACAGATTGATGAATTTTTATGATTACAAAGAACTGCTTACATATAAAGAAGAGTGAATATTTTATTAGATGCTGGAGTCTCTTGAATCATTGCTGATTATTTGAATAAAAGAAGGGAAGCCATGTGGCTATAAATAAGCAGATGTATTTGTAACCACATGATATATGATTAACCATTTGTGGTTTTTAACGAAAGATCAGAATTAATGAATTCTTGCACACACTTCCATTGATATTTATTAAGGAATTTCCAAATACCAACTGATTAAAATACTTTTACCCTACATAATTGGTTTACCATACATACCCTTGAAGATGATTGCTCATTGAAAAAAAGAAAAGAAAAAAAACTATTCACTTTCTCAGCAATACCAAAATTACATATACAATAGCCATTTTCTTGTTTTTGTTTGTTTTGCACTTAATATGAAAATATATTTTTTGGCATGTAAATAGCTGAAGGTGTGATGCATTTTCCAAATATCTTTTCTTTTTCTTTTTTTTTTTTTTGATAACCAATCATATTTCACTGACTAATTGTATTTTGATGTGTATTTATGAATATTTCTGCTTACATAGTGTCACACTACCCTTGTTCAAATAATAAGCAATGTGAAATTCAGGCTAACTGTGTATGTGTGTGTATATATATATATATATATACACACACACACAGGTACACACCAATTTTACATTATATATATATAGATAAATAAATAGAAATATATACTTATATATATAAACACTCACTCTCTCTCACACACACACACACACACACACACACATCGGTATGTACCTGTCATAATATACCTA
>NC_068994.1:31729653-31730846 GCF_001194135.2 Octopus bimaculoides
CAAAAAAAACTATAAAAAATATTTTTAGATTTTATTTTTAATGCTCTACAATTGTTCTTGTTGTTATTATTTGTAAAAGGCAAAAATCTTGTACTTTTTTTAATATTTCCAAAATCTAATTTGTTCCAATTACAAAAATGAATATATATATATATATATATATATATATATATATAACCTTTTATTTAAAAAGGTATTTAGCTGAAAATGGTTATTATTTAATCAATTCCGACTATAAATTAGGTAACTGTTATAACAGTAGACTTTTGTTTCTATTTTGTTTATTTTTTTTTGTCAGTCTCTGTTCTAGCACCAGTCTCCTCTGTGCATTTCCCAGTTTAAAACCATTATCATTGTAATCATTATTATTACTGAAAAGGGCAGTACCTGGCAAAATCAGTAGATTGCCAAATGAAAAATATATATGCCTTACATTTAAATTAGATCCATTTATATTCTGAGATTAACTTTGCCTTCCAACCATCTGCGGTTGATAAAATATGTACCAGCTGAGTACTCAAGTTGATCTCAAAGAATATAACCTATCTTTATATTTAGTGGCCTTGTGCTTATGTTACAAATGATATTATCATTACTATTAAGGTGGTGGAGCTGGCAGAATCATTAGCATGTTAGATGAAATACTTAGCAGCATTTCTTCCAGCTCTCCACATTCTTAGCTCAAATCCTGCCGAGGTGAACTTTGCCACTCATTCTTTCAAGCTTGATAAAATAAAGTGCCAGTTTAGTGTTGGGAGTCAGTGCAATTGACTTACCCCCCACCCCCACCCCCACTCCACTCCGAAATTCCTGGCTGTGCCAAAATTAGAAGGAATTATTATTATTACTCGGGTGGTAAGCTGGCAGAATTGTTAACCCATCAGGCGGTGAGCTGGCAGAATCGTTAGCACACCGGGCGAAATGCTTAGTGGTATTTCGTCTGCCGCTACGTTCTGAGTTCAAATTCCACCGAGGTTGACTTTGCCTGTCATCCTTTAAATAAGTACCAGTTACGCACTGGGGTCGATATAATCGACTTGATCCGTTTGCTTGTCCCCTCTGTGTGTAGCCCCTTGTGGGCAGTAAAGAAATAAGAATTGTTAACCCATCAGACAAAGTCTTAGTGCATTTCTTCTGGCTCTTTATCATCTGGGTCCAAATGCTGTCAGGGTCAACTTTGCCTTTAATCCTTG
>NC_068994.1:31730874-31739689 GCF_001194135.2 Octopus bimaculoides
CTCATTCTTTCAAGCTTGATAAAATAAAGTGCCAGTTTAGTGTTGGGAGTCAGTGCAATTGACTTACCCCCCACCCCCACTCCACTCCGAAATTCCTGGCTGTGCCAAAATTAGAAGGAATTATTATTATTGTTATTATTTGTTTTGCAAGATTCCTGATGTGAAATCCTGTGTTGAAACAGATATTGTTATATTTCCTTTAATTATCATTATTATTATTATTATTATCTAAGGCGGCAAACTGGCAGAATCTTTAGTACGCCAGGCAAAATGCTGCTAAGCATTTTGTCTGTCTTTATGTTCTGGGTTCAAATTTCGCTGAGGTTGACTTTGCCTTTCAGGGTCAATAAAATAAGTACCAGTTGAACACTGGGGTCCATGTAATTGACTTATCCCCTCCCCGGATATTGCTGGCCTTGTGCCAAAATTTGAAATTATTATTACAACAAAGGACAATGACTGGCAAAATAGGTAGAGCACTGGACAATACACCTTGTAATATTTAGTTACATCCCAAGTAGAAATCCTGGTATTGTTGAGAAAGTCTTTCTTACTTTAGGAGTAGATTAAGTAATTACTAGTTAATTACCGGGTGCTAATTAATTGTATCTCTCATCCAAAATGCTTAGCTTTGTGCCTATATTAGAAACTTATTATTATTGGCATTGATTTTAATTCATTGTCCTCTCCCCCTCTTACTGAAATGTGTGGCCTTTTGTTTAAGTAAGAAATTATTTTTCTGTTAACGTGTATGTTGTTGGTTCAATTCCTGCCAAGATCGATTTTGCCTTTTATCCTTCCAAGAGCCAATAAAATAAATACCAGTCAAAAACTGGGGTTGATTTAATTGACTGTGCCTTCCCTCTGAAAAAAATATTTTGTGGCCTTGTGCCAGTGTTAGATATTGTTATTGTATTATCCATTGTTCTCTGTCTGTTATGAGTTCAAATCCTGCCAGAGTTGTCTTTGCCTTTAGCCTTCCAGAGTTGATTGAATAAGTACCAGTAATATACTGAAACTCTGATTAAATCAACTACACTTGCTTTCCGACAACAGTTTTTGACCTTGTGCTTGCATGAGAAATCATATTTTTATTATTAGAGTAGTGAGTTGGCAGTAACAGTAGAATGATGAGCAAAATTTCACTTGCTGTACATAGTTAGTTACATTCTTAGTTCAAATTCTGCCAGGATCAACTTTGCCTTCTATACTTCCAAGGTCAATAAAATTAGTACCATTTGAGCATGGAGGTGGGGGTGATTGACTTGACTGTACTCTTCATTCAAAATTTGTGGCATTGTGCTTAGGTTAAAAGTTATTAATTTGTTTTTCTGTATGTGATGGCATAAAAGACACAGGCATATAGATGCACCCTAATTTCATCAGTGTGTATTCATGAAAAAACTTTTAATGCATTAAAGCATGTAATGAAGGCCCAGCTTTGCTTATAGGACTCTGATGATTTTTTTTTTTTTTTTTTTTTTTTTTTTGAGACGTTTTTGGGGGAAAAACTAAGCATGTCTTATATGACCAGCACATGATACTAACTGCAGTAGGGCCTTCCATTGGCACATAAACCTGTTGTTTCTTCTCTCTCTACCTACTCTGATATTACTATAGCTGCCTTTGCTCTATTGAATTAATTAGTGGTATACTACCTCCACCCAGTCCTGCTGACAAACACATCTATCCTCATTTTGTTACCTCTTACTGTGCCTCACCACCCTCGCCTTGCACGTTGCACACACACACACACACACACACCCCCCAGCCCTGCCCTTCAAATTATTCCTCCCAGATTATCAACCTTCTGTAATTTCCTGGCAACATATTTCTCTGCAGATGTCAACTTGCTGAGGATCAAGCTGACTGCCAACTGCATCAATTTTGACCAGTCTGAGAGAGTCTGCTGCAAAGGTTCATGAGTACAACCCCTAAAATTTCATTGTAGCCATTATAGACCATGCTCAATAAAAAATCCCTTGCTTTAAAGATGCATGGATTCAATCATCATTGTAAGAAATTTGTACAATTTCCGCTCACCCTTCCACCTTATAACTATTGATTCCGTTCAGTTTTTTATGTAATTGCTTCATAATGATGCATTCAGCTATTTTGTTGTTGTTTTCATTATCTAAACAGACATCTTAAGGTCAAATTCCTGGGTTTTTTGCGCTTTTTTTCAAGCTCATCCTTCTTTTTTAAGATGGTTATGAGTGATTATGTGGAAGATTTAGCTGCTATTTTTAGCAAGTTAAATGATTATTTATAGGCTCCCTTGTTACTTGGTTTTGTTTTTTTTTTTAATAGAGGAGCAAAATGATATGACTTCTGTAGATGTCTTTGTAAATTTGAATTTTCTTTTAATGTTTATATTTATTTTACTTTTTTTTATAAACTCATATATGTCCTGAATTTTGTTTTTTAAAAAAAATTTTTTTTGTCCACTCCATTTGTCCGTTGACATTGCTAATGATACTCTCAACACTGCTTCAGCAAATAGACTGAAGTGTACACTTCACTGATGAGGTCTAATAATACTGAAATATGTCCGGAGTTGTCTCCCATACTCAACAAAATGATTAAAATAATATTAGTCGTTCAGCTAATGATGTCATTTCTTCACTGCATAATTCTAATTAGATTTTTTGGGGGATTCTCACTTTATTAAATATGCTAACACTAACTTAACTATTGTTTTTTTCATGCAGATGACGTCTCTGAGTAATTAACTTCAGTGAATTATTTTTTTAAATATTTAAATATTTTCACATCTCCTTGTGTACACTGTTGTACATCTACTTAGTGATTCTCTCAACAATACACCAGCAAGTATGGTGACGTCTGTTATACTGTGGAAATCTATCTAATAAAACTGAAACATGTCTGAAGTTATATCCCTTACTTGCTGGAATAATTAAAACTATATTAGTCATTGAGCTAATGTTGTGTTTTCCTCACCACGTAATTGTTTCTAATTACATTTTTGATGCTCATTACATTAAATATGTTAACACTAACTTAACTGTTGTTTTGTCATGTGGATGGTGTCTCAAAATAATTAATCTTTGTGATTTATTTTATCACTTCATTCAAAGTGTTCTATCAGACACACACACACACATCATAGATACACTGTGCATACATTCTACATGTCACTGACACTTCACACGTATCACAGACTAAGATACATTTTACATATATATATATATAATATATATATATATATATATATACACACATATATATGCTGACACCTCATACCTCTTACTCACACACACGAAAGCATATACCAATTTTGATGTTCACAGAAACAGATGGATCTGTTCTAATGTTGAAATGCATAATGCACACATACATTCATTCACGCACCTTACATTGTGTATGCATACACTGAATCATACAAACATGTCTTGTGTAACAAATATACAAATTCATTCTGATATGTACAAACACGCATATCAGTGTCATGTAAAAAATACTCATGCTGGTGCTACATTAGAAGCATCCAGCACACACTGCAAAGTGGTTTACATTAGGAATGGCATCCAGCCATAGAAACCAATCCAAATCAGACTGGAACCTGGTGCCAGCTCTGGTCAAACTATCTAACCCATGCCAGCATGGACAATGGATGTTAAAGGATGATGATCATGATGATATATATATATATATATATAAGGATGGAGCTGTGCATGTGTATACATACACACAAACTCTCAGATGTCTGTTACATCTGATATTTCATAATGGTTATTAATTAAAGCAATGATGGAATATGTGCATTTGTGTTTGATTTCCCTCTTACACTTTGTCACTATATTTCATTGTTGAGTTTAGGTAACAAGCTGGCAGAATCATCAGATGAAATGCTTAGTGGCATTTCTTCCAGCTATTTATGTTCTGAGTTTAAATTCCACAGAAGTCAACTTTGCCTTTCCTCCCTTCTGGTTTGCTAATATAAAGTACCAGTCAAATACTGGGGTTGATGTAATTGACTTGCTCCCTCTCTTCAAAATTGCTGACCTTGTGCAAGAATCAAAAAGAATATTTCACTCACACAAATACATACATGCATGCATACATACATACATACATACATACAGACAAACAGCATTAATTTGGATTTCAAATCCCCATACCAAAGGATGTGACAATTGTTTCTGAAATGAGGATACCCTTGGTCAGTTGTGGACCTGACATTCTGCCACGTCCAGGCCATCGACTGTACCACAATTCTCTTATGCATGTCTACAGACTGTGTCCTACTTTTTCTCAATTTCCATGTGCCTGTCCTTCCATTGAAAGATAAACTTATTTACAACTTCTTAATTCTACTTTCTGACTCCACAGCTGCTCCAAGCTTTTCTTCACCACCTCTCGTCACTTTCAGAAATGATAAGAACCTCAGAAACCTCCTAGTAAGAAGCTCCAGACCACCTAGCCCTACACAACCCAGCACTCTTAAATGCAATTTCCGACAGTGCAGCACCTACCCCTACATTAATAACACTACAACAACTATTGAGCCTAGATTACAATCTCATATTCCTCAGAATTTCTGATGTACTTTGTATCATCTTTTATATTGTATCATATGCAAACTTTTCAGCGTTTTTAGCACTGGGGAAACAGGTTGATGTTTGCCTGGAGCACATTCAAAGCGTTCTACTATATATGCCAGGCCAACCTGCCACCACCCATTTCGGCACTACAGGTCATTCCATCACTCACTTATCTGTGCATGGCAATGCTGCACACTATGGATTCACATTATCAAGTAAGCAGTGGGAGCAACATTTCATGTTATCAACAAGTTCATTATCCCTTTAGCATTTTATGTGGCCCATATGTTCTACCTATTTAATGTTCAGCTCATTTGTCCCTTCCTCCCAGCCCCTACAGGCTGCCAATCATGTCATTCCTCTCTCAGCCTCCCCAACTGTATCATCTTTACTACTCCTACTGCCTCCACCCCACCCCCACCCCCACCCTTCTGCATCCTTCTATCTCTCCTAACTAATGGTTCCTTCTCATCCATCTTTCAACTTCTGG
The DNA here is from genome assembly GCF_001194135.2 of Octopus bimaculoides. Taxonomy (NCBI): domain Eukaryota; kingdom Metazoa; phylum Mollusca; class Cephalopoda; order Octopoda; family Octopodidae; genus Octopus; species Octopus bimaculoides. Next base: position 31,735,930 of record NC_068994.1, read on the forward strand.
CAGTCTGTCTCTCCATTCCCTCATTCTCCTTCCACGCCAATCCTTCAACTCACTTTGTACCTTGTGGAGTCACCTAGGCACCTCATTGCCATTATCTATCTCTTGCCACTCCTACTGTTCATTTTCTCTTTCTCTCCCCTTCCCCTATTAAATGTGTGTAGCCATGCAGATCCTCTACAAGAACCTGCTCTGCCTCCTACTTATCTTCCGAACTCTTCATCCACTAACATGAAGCTGACCCCACTCCCCTGCTCAGAGCTTGTAGTTCTGCAAGCTGCATGGCAACCTCAGCAGTGAATGTGACACACACACACAAAAAAAAGGCACCCAGTTCACTATAAAGTGGTTGGCATTAGGAAGGGCATCCAGCTGTAGAAACCATGCCAGAATAAACAACGGAGCACAATGCAGTCCTTGGACACACCAGATCCTGTCAGACCATCCAACCTATTGCAGCATAGAATACAGATATTAAATGTTGATGATGTATGTATGTGTATCATTGTCTCCTTTCCTTGACATTGTGTCTTAAGTGTGAGTGTTGCTATCATGTAAGCGATGTCCTTCATTTCCAATTTTCTGTGGAAACATGTCCAGTCATGGGGAAATATTACCTTGCTTGGTGAGAGGACAGGCATCCAGCTATAGACAATCTGCCTCAACAAATTCATCTGGCCCATGTGAGCAAAGAAAAATAGATGTTAAATGATGATGTTTCAGTAGATTTGATCTCCAATCATTATCAGGTGCTATATATATATATCATCATCATCATTTAATGTCCATGTTGGCATGTATGTGTGTGTGTGTCTTTGCAATTGTCCTCCGCCTCACCACTTGACAACTGGTGTTGGTTTGTTTACATCCCTTTAACTTAGCATTTCAGCACAGGAGACTGATAGAGTGAGTACTGGAGTCAATTTATGTAACTAAAAGAAGTGCCCCAGCATGGTCACTGTCCTACATTTGAAGCAAGTAAAAGATAAATATTACATTTGTAACTAACAGTGTGGAGACATCAAAAATTAATAATAAATACATTCACTAGAATTAAGGCCATGTAACTCTTACTTGTTAGCTGAGTGTGATTACCCTAATTAAATGTGTGGAATGCTATAGGTGCTCAGGTGGTAACTGTGTTGCTAGCAGAAACAACTACATACATGCATTGCAGTATTCCGTGTCAGCATTTCTTTTTAAAATTTAAAGTTCACTACTGCATGTATCTTTAACCGTGGATTCTCCCAATAAAGGAGGAGCTAGTTTTTAGGAGCCTCAATGAAAATGCCTTGAATAGGAAAGAGGAACAGCTATGTAAAGTCACATACTATATTTTTAGATGACTTAAAATGTTTTTATTTTTGACTTCAGTATGTGAGCTGTATATGTTTCCAGCGTGGAGGCGCAATGGCCGAGTGGTTAGGGCAGCGGACTCGCGGTCATAGGATCGCGGTTTCGATTCCCAGACCGGGCGTTGTGAGTGTTTATTGAGCGAAAACACCTAAAGCTCCACGAGGCTCCGGCAGGGGATGGTGGCGAACCCTGCTGTACTCTTTCGCCACAACTTTCTCTCACTCTTACTTCCTGTTTCTGTTGTGCCTGTAATTCAAAGGGTCAGCCTTGTCACACTGTGTCACGCTGAATATCCCCGAGAACTACGTTAAGGGTACACATGTTCTGTGGAGTGCTCAGCCATTTGCACATTAATTTCATGAGTAGGCTGTTCTGTTGATCGGATCAACTGGAACCCTTGACATCGTAAGCAACGGAGTGCCAACGAACAAATGTTTCCAGCAATATATAAATAAATATGCACATCATCATCATCATCTCTTCCTGGTTATGTAGGAAGGGGTGATAATATATTACACTGAAAAATAAGAAAATATTTCAGCACTGGTTGGCCACCTTTCAGAGAACAAGAACCCATCATTTTTCTACTTATGAAGAGAGTCTCATAGCAATTGCTATTTAAATTGATCACAAATCTGCACTAAGCTGAAATGGCTGGACTCAATTGCATATTGTTTTAGTTAGCAGCATGGTTAATTACTTCATATTTTTATGTACAAACAGAGTATATTAAAAAAGCTGAGGTTGGAGTTAGGAGGGTGAGATTAGACATAAGCTATCAGTCTTTGTGAGCTGAAAAGTTGGGTAACATTGTACACCTGCATACTACTCAACCTTGGTTGCATGTACACATATTAAAGAACTAAGGACTATTTACTCTTATGGTGTACAAGGTAACTCTACCATGCTGGTGCTATGATGAAATACACTCAGCAAAATTCTTGATGAACGAGTGGAATAAGATGCGGTCAAGAGACCCCTTTAAGCTTGTTTTAAGGTCATTACCTCTTTGGTTTTTATACTGATAAAATGCATTCAGTATACCCTGTTAGATAGTTGATAGGAAGAGCATCAACAATAATGAAACATGGAGATGTATTCTGAGCCAGAATTAATTGCCTAATAAGTACTGACTCAGACCATGATGACCCTTACATCCCATGCCAGCATGGAAAGCAGATGCAGAATAATGACAGTGATATATATCATCATCATCATCATCATTGTTTTAATGTCCCCTTTTCCATGCTTGCATGTTGTAAGCCCCTTGGACATTATTGTTCCGAGGCCTATGACTCATAGGACTGGTTTCTTGAATGGGACGCTAGTCTGTCACAGGGGTACCCCTTTACAGCCAAATGAAACATTTTGCTTGAGAACACAACACACAGCCTGGTCTGAGAATCGATAACAATCTTGAAATTGTGAGTGCAATATCCTAACTACTGGGCCACATACCTTCACATGCTTGTATGGGTCAAACAATTCATTGAAGCAGATTTTCAATGGCTGGATGCCCTTCCTGTTACCAGCTTTCACCTGCTTCCAGTCCTCAGAGCTCTGGTTGACATCTTGGAGTGGGAGAGATAAAAAAACATACCTGAACTATATAGATTAGCCCCTATTCTTCCAGTTTGTCAGAGAGAACAAGAAACTGCTACTACCAAGAGATGCTTCCTGCAGGAAGCACAATCACATCCAAATATCACTGTGATTTGACATGGATACAGGTTTTGAAGAGACAAAGATCATTCTGATTGAACTGTTGGTTACATGAGAAGATGTAGGCAAGAAAGTATCTGAGAAGAAAGTTACCAAGTAACAGGACCTAGTCTATCAATGTAGAGATCAAGTAACAGGACCTAGTCTATCAATGTAGAGATAAAGGCTATTTCCATGTGAGATTGGCTGAAAGGGTTTCTTGGTATGGTCTATTTGGGAGATACTTATGGTTCTAGAGATAGTTGCAGGTGAGAGGAAGACAGCTGCTTGCAGGTTGGGGGATGGTGTGTAAAATGCTTCTATCTGGTTTTGGAAAGGGCAGGAGGAACTTGGAAGGAAACCAGCTGTAAATGGTCAGTGACTGAAAACCACTACTGGCAAATTGGAGGACATTGTGATTTAGGATTGAAACTTCAGAGAAAAGCTGGACACCTCTTACCAACAACCTCTGGTCAAAAACTAGTCATAAAGGACGTGTTTGTATGTATGTATTATATATATATATATATAGGGGTAGTTTATCCTGTTCAGGCTATATTATTAGCATTATCCTGCGTTTGAGAATTTAAAATCACTTCTTTAACTTTCTAAGACATCTCAACACTTCTAAAAGCAAACTTCGTTTGTTTGTTTACATTTGTCGTAATTTGAATTTATATATATATATATATATATATATATATAT
>NC_068994.1:31743648-31749458 GCF_001194135.2 Octopus bimaculoides
GCGGGTGACACGTAAAAGCACCCACTACACTCTCTGAGTGGTTGGCGTTAGGAAGGGCATCCAGCTGTAGAAACTCTGCCAAATCAGACTGGAGCCTGGTGTTGCCATCCGGTTTCACCAGTCCTCAGTCAAATCGTCCAACCCATGCTAGCATGGAAAGCGGACGTTAAACGATGATGATGATGATGATGATGATGATATATATATATATATATATACACACATATATATATATTTAAGACTCACTGGTGTGTAAGATGTACATCCTATTGTAAAGGCTGTTTTTTTTTTCTATGCTGGACATGGGTGAGGGAAAAGTGTTGTTTTTTTTTGACAACACTCAAATATTTTTGATGACTGAAATATAAAATACATCAACTTTTTTTTTCCGGGGTGGGGGGATAATTTTTAGCTTAAAAATAAATAATCAAATATAATTCAGCAGTAAATAATGGTAGCTGATTGATTGATTGATTGATTGCCTTATTGTTAACTTTTTTTGCTTTACAACTAATTAATTTGTACTAATTTCTGTAATGCCATTGCAGTCTATTTTTTCTGCCTTTAATCCTTAATACAGCTTTTGAAAACATATGCAGTATGTGTGTGTGTGTGTGTACTTCTATGATTTTTTTTTATTTCCAATTTTCTTGTAAATGCTGGATTATATTTACTATCTTAATAAATTGCTTTCCTTGCTCTGTGATACAATGGTAAAAATTACATCTTCCTTTCTTCTTCTTCCATTCAAATCAGTTGTTAAGCACAGCATTAAATTTTCCTTTTTATATGCATTTACGCATATGTGCATGTATGTGTATATACATATGTATATGTGTGCATAAGACTTACTCACCTACACACATCTATATCTATCTGCTAAATGCATCGCATTTAATATATGCTGTGTACAGTTATATCTACTCTTAGTAGATATGTATCCTGAACATGTGTACATTACATATATCACGTGTCTTGTATTGTGAATGTAGAATGTGCACATACAGGCTTAACATAGCCTTGTGAGTGGATTTGATAGACAGAAATCGAATGAAGTCCATCATGTGTGAGAGAGAGAGAGAGAGAGAGAGAGAGAGAGAGAGAGTGTGTGTGCATACCCTTTCCAGTCTTCTATGGAAAACATGTCTGGCCATAGGAAATATTACCTTGTTTGGAAACAGGTGCAGGTTGGCAACAGGAAAGATATCCTGCTATAAAAAAATCTAACTCAACATAATTTGTCTGATTCACTCAAGCATGGAAAAGTGGACATTATAAAGATGATGATGACATTATTCCTTATGGTTTTAGATTAGACTGTGTAACTCAATTCTTGTCCTTGAGTTGCAACTATTATTTCCAATTTGCCTACTCCTAGAAAGTATGAGAAATGGCTAATATTTCCTTCAAACTTTGCTTTTGTTACATTTATTCAAACTCCAAAGAAACCTCCTCAACACATGGTTATGATGCTCTCCCACTACTCCTGCTCATGATCAGAGATGCACATATCGTCTGCCACTAAGGAACATGCTCATGTGGCTAAGGTCAAGCAACTGAAAAGCAAATCAGTTATTGAACAGAATATTTGCTATAACGATATTTCTACTTCAGCAACTCAGTACTAAATCCATCTGAAATGTTATGGAAAATAGATAACTTTCAAAACATTGGTGGTTGGGTCAGAAAAGCAAAGTTTGAAGGGAATAGTAGTCATTTCCTTTGATTTCTAGATTGAAGCAAATAGGAAATAACACTTACTTGACCAAAGACAAAAAAAAGAAAAAAATTAAAATGTTCTTACACAATGTTATTTTTGATTTTCTTTACCATGAAATTGCTTTCTCAGTAGGTATACTTACTTCATTGTATGATATATGCTAACAGCTACTTTATAAAAGTTTTAATTAGCCCAATTCCTTGTAAAGGTTGAAGGTAGGGGAGAACATCACAAACCTGCTTAAGCAATATTTATTTTTGTTCTGCTTGAATTCTAAATTAAAATCTTCCCTGTTCCAACTTCCTCTTTTATCCTTTCGGAGGATCCATGGAATAAGTACCAATAATATTTATGGTAACATTTCAGTGCATCACATACACATCTTATTAAAAATCAGTGGCAATGTTGTGCCTGATTAAGCAGAATCATAATTTTTTTTCTTCACAGTTCCACAGTTAATCTGCTTGTTGTTTCATTTTTTAATGAGTTGGACAGATCTTCTTGAGCATGGTGAATCACCAATCATTTCAATCCTTTATTGTCTTCTCTGCAAGGCTCAACAACCTGAGGTTAGTATTCACCTCTTCCCTCTCATCTTCCTCACTTACCCTCATCCATTGGGTCCATCCATATTTTGCAATCAGCACTTCTTCATGCTACTGTCTTCAACCATACACATCACATGGTTGTACCAGTGCAGTCTTGTTTTACACTCTACATGTAATACCTCTTATGATTAATTCTTCTCTCAACAAATTTGCACATTGTTGTACATACACACCGATGTTGTAGATCCAGTGGAGTATATTAGCTTCACTTATTTCTAGTCTTCTCATGTCCTCTGTTTTCATGGCCTATATTTCCCTGCCATGTAGCATTGCTGTTCACATGCAAGCACCACACAATCTGCTTTTCACTTTGAGAGAGAGGCCTTTTGTTTCAACAGAGGCAATAGCTCTCTGAAGTTTTGCCAGCTGGTCTGTATTCTAGCAACTATACTTTCAGGACATCCCCATCCATTGCTTATTAGATCGCTTAGGTAACAGAAACATCTACTACCTCAAAGGATCCTCCTGGGCATTTGAGAAAATCTATTTGATATGTTTCTTAGTGTTTATTGTTCATGTGCATCTGCCACAAACTCCTACCTGCACATTAGATTTGTCACTATATTCATTATTAGCCCTCACCTTACAAACACAATCCCTATACATGGCTTCAATGGCTCTAATTAGCCATTCATCTGCTACCTTCCTCAGTGATCATCAGATCAAAGAGCAAAGGACCCTGTCAAAGAGTTTTCTCTATGTTAATGAAAGTTAAGTACAGCAGTTTATTTTTGGCTAAATACTTCTCCTGCAGTTGCTTTACCGGGAAGAAAACATGAGTAGTACTTCTCCTTGGCACAAAACCAAACTGCATCTCATCTAATCTAACTTTCTTCCTAATTAGTTGAGCTGTAACTTGCATAACCTGGTCCAGCAATTTGATACCTCTGTAATTACTCCTCTCAGAGGCAACTCCTTTACTCTTGTAACAGTTGACTTTAATACTGCTACATTAGTTGTTGGGTATGATATCTTTATGTACAGCCTGATGAACTATATGAGTGACTAGGCCGTATCACATTCTGCCAAATACTTTAAGCATCTTAACAGAAATTCCTTATGGATCAAGGACTTGTCCCTGTCTTTATATCCTTAATTGCTTTATCTATTATATTACTGTTGACTGGAATAGCTGGACCCTCTGTCAGGTTCACATTTGGAAGGCTCTTTTTTGCTCAGTTGACTAGTAGACTGAGCTATAGAAGAATACAGATGCAAAAATAATACAACACATCAATGAGTACACCTAATAAAAATACACAAACCACACATAAAAATCTATTATGTGAAGCATAAAAACTATTGAACAGGTGAGCATATGAGGAAAACCCTCACAAAACAGAATACAAAATGCATCACACTTGATCATGAACTTAAACTATTAATATTCTGCAAAAACACCAAAACCAAGAACCTTTATCTATAACACACCACAAACATATAAACCTGAGTACTAGTTACAAATGACTAATATAGTCCATAAATTTGACTATAAAATTGTTGGCAGGCTGGGAAAAGTGCTCAGCAGCATTTTGTCTGTCTGTACATTCTGAGTTCAAATTCTACTGAGGTTGACTTCACTTTTTATCCTTCCAAGATCAACAAAGTAAGTACCAGTTGGGCACTGGGGTTAATGTAATCAACTTAACTCAGTACCCCAAAATTGCTGGCCTTGTGCCAAAATTTGAAATTATAATAATAATAATTATTATTATCATTATTATTAGTAGTAGTCGTTGTAGTAGTAGCAGTAGTAGTAGTAGTAGTATAAATAATAGTATTATAAAGATGGCAATCTAGTAAAATCAACACCTGCAGGACCATTTGTCTGCCTTTACATTCAAATTCTGCCTAGTTCATCTTTGCCTTTCATCCATTTTTCTCCAAGATTTTATTGGTTTTGAATTGTTTTTAATGCTTCTGTAACTTAGCTTTTTCCTAGCGGGTGGGTGTCAGCCCTATGCAAACCTGGTTGCATCACTGGGAAGAGGTGGTCCATATTTGTTTGACATCTATCTTTGGACCTGTCTAACATGGGAGGCCTTAACCAGGAGTTTGCATTCCACTGGCAAAGCTCTCAGGGTTACTAAAGCACATAAGTCACTACACTGCAACAAAGACTGGATCTTGTGGTGGTTTTATATGCACACACATTTTAAGTCATGTGCATGTGCACACACACACACACACACACACACACAATGGCATAGGATCACAGTGTCATTGATTTGGTTCTTTGATTGGAACACGTGTTGAGTCCTTCAGCAAAGCATTTCACTATATTATTCTTACCATGTTATACTCAGATGAACTGAATAGCAATGAAATGCTGGTAGATAATGGGAGAAGGAGCATAAATGGAGACAGGAGTACCTGGGTGGTGGAGGCAGAAATTCAACCACTTCTAAGGAACAAAAGCTATTATAATAGTCAGAAAGGGGATGTAGCACACTTATGACCCAGAGGCTGAAGCATGTCTGTGAGTGATTTTACACCAATCAGTTGCATAGCCTAGCCCTGAAGAGAAGAGCATCCCAGCTATGTTAAGGATCTGCTTTCACCAGGATAGATCCTTGGTGATAATGAGATCCAGCAAGGTAGACATATCATCTGTTGCACTTATATTTCTGAATCAGCCGTAAAGATAAGGCTTGATTGCATCATTTATTTGTATATGCAACTTTCCATGTGAAGATACTCCTTGTGTCTAATTTTGCTTATCTATCTTTTCTGTACTTAGACATCTTGTCATCAGAACATTCTATGATTGCTGCATATTTTTCTTGCCTCTGGTACCAATTGGTTGGGAGTTTGAAAAGGGAGCTACAATTATTTTTATTACCTCGAACATTATAGTTATTCATTACTTTTTTTCTTTCCAATTTTCTAAGTTCTAAAACCTTAATTTATTGAATACAATGTTGATCTGCAATGAATATTTTTACAAAAAATATTTTAAAAAATAACCAACTAAAAACACGTGTAACATCAGTGTGCCATTGATGAAGTGTGGAGTTCATTGAAGAGACAACAACAACAACAATAATAATAACAACAACAGAAAGGGCCTAAATGAATAGCTTGATTAAACCAATTATTATTTACTATTTTTCGGTTGTTTTATTTCATTCTTTCATTTCCCAGCTTTTAAAAAAAATTTTATTTACCTATTTATCTCTGCTGAAATGCTTGTAGTATTCTTTATATTCAAAGATCCTTACTTTCTTGGAGGGAAAGAAATAATAATAAGAACAATCAATAAAACAAAATCAATAACATTAAAAAAAAAAAAATTGAAAATCATTTGAATGTTTAGTAAAAGGTTTCAATACTGAGAACCCAATTTTCAAGACCGATATTGAACTATTCCTTGAGGTTTACAATTTTTTTTTTTTGTCTTATTTTCCAGATTATAAAGACTTTTATATAACTTTGCAACAACATTAAAAAAAAAAAAAACGAATAAATGAAACCTGTTGTTT
>NC_068994.1:31749605-31750271 GCF_001194135.2 Octopus bimaculoides
AAAATAATCAACATTTTAGGTTAAAATATATATGTATACCACTCACTTCTTTCTTACTTTAACCCTTTATTTCTTAGTATAAAGCCCCACCACACAAAACCATTTCTTTTGGGATTCATTGTCTTGCAAGCTGCATAGGAACCTAATAATGCTCATGGTAAAAGAAAAAAAAAAAAGCATTTTGTATGCATTGCAAAGTGGTTGGTAGTAGGAGCCATGCCAAAGTGGACACTGGAGTACTATGGAGTCCTCGGACCTATCAGATCTTGTCAAACTGTTCAACCCTTGCCCGTCTGGAACATGGACCTTAAATAGAGATGCTTGTGTTGACAATAATGATGACGTTGTATGTATGTATATCTCTGAATGCATACATATATATCTGTCCGTCTGTTCATCCGTCCATCCGTCCATCCATCCATCCATCCATCCATCTATCTATCTAGCTCTCTAGCTAGACAGACAGATAAATAGGCCTTCTCTCTCTCTCACACTATCATCATCATCATCATCATCATCATCGTTTAACGTCTGCCTTCCATGCTAGCATGGGTTGGACGATTTGACTGAGGACTGGTGAAACCGGATGGCAACACCAGGCTCCAATCTAATTTGGCAGAGTTTCTACAGCTGGATGCCCTTCCTAATGCCAATGCCCTTCCTATA
>NC_068994.1:31750585-31754572 GCF_001194135.2 Octopus bimaculoides
AAAAATTCATAAGAGAAATTTCTATTCCCAAGAATATAATTATTCGTTTATATTTATATAAAGGGCATTACTATAGAATAATGCCAAGTCTGTTGTGTGGCATTATTCTATAGTAATGCCCTTATATAAATATAAACGAATATATATATATATATATATATATATTGATAATAACAATAATAATAATAATAATAATAATAATAATAAGGAAAATGGAGATGTTTCACATCCATAATTTTATTTTATTCAACAGGATCCTTACATGACCCACATGTGTTTCAAATGCAGTGACTGCATGCTATTGGATATGCAACCTAGCATCATGGTCGGTGCAGTTTCATCAGGCCAATCTCAAAATGTTGAAACTTACGAAACTAGTCAGGGAACTTTTTGGTACCACCTAGTACACTATAGATTTAACTATACATTCTTATTGTAGCAGGCAGTCATCCTTTATTCTGTAGGAACATCTCAGGTTTTCTTGGAATTTGATTTTCTGGGTGATTTTCAACCTCGTAGAAGGTTTCTAAGAACAGCTGATTTTCACTGAATGCCTACTGAATGTCCTATACTGATGTGAGAAATTGCTTATCTATTAGGTTTAAGAAGTTTCTACCAGTGTTAGAAGCTAAAGATATTACCAGAATATCAAAGGTAAGTAAGAGAACTGAATATCTAGCTCAATGTAATGCTTATATCTCACTGAAAGACCATAAGACTTCAACAATGGACCCACTTGTAGATTAGTGGACCCAGCTAGAACAGAATTAAGATTAGCCAGTAAGAAGATTTTAAGAGACATAAATAATGTATTATGGAAAACACTAATCTACTGCTGTGCAATAGCACAACTGCTGTGAACTGCTGAACTAAGCTATGGGGACATAAACACATCAACACTGATTGTCAAGCAGTGGTATAGTGAGACAAACACACACAAAGTTTCAGTCTATCAAATTCACACACAAGGCATTGATTGGCCTGGGGCTATGGTAGAACATACTTGCCCAGGGTGCCATGCAGTGGCACCACGTGGTTGCAAAGTGAGCTTCTTAACCACGCATCCACACATCTGCCTATTTATCTTTTATCTTTTACTTGTTTCAGTCATTAGACTTCAGCCATGCTGGAGCACCACCTTGAAGAATTTATTAATCGAATAACTTGATCCCAGTACTTATTTTTTACTCTTTTTTTAAAGCCTGGACTCTTTTGTCAAACTGCTAAGTTACAGGGACGTAAACAAATCAATACCGGTTGTCAAGTGGTGGTGTGGGACAAACACAAGCATAGATACACATACACACACACACACACATGAGGGGCTTCTTTCAGTTTCTGTCTAGCAAATCCACTCACAAGGCTTTGGTCGGCCTAAAACTATAATAGAAGACCCTTGCCCAAGGTGTCACATAGTGGGACTGAACATGAAACCATGTGATTGGGAAGCAAGCTTCTTATTTCTTTATTGCCCACAAGGGGCTAAACATAGAGGGGACAAACAAGGACAGATTAACGGATTAAGTCGATTACATCGACCCCAGTGCATAACTGGTACTTAATTTATCGACCCCGAAAGGATGAAAAGCAAAGTTGATCTCTGCAGAATTTGAACTCAGAACGTAGCAGCAGACGAAATACCACTAAGCATTTTGCCTGGCATGCTAACGCTTCTGCCAGCCCACCGCCTCTTACCACGCAGCCACACCTGTGCCTATTGCAAAAAAAAAAAAAAAAAAAAAAAAAAAAAAAAGAGGAAAAAAACCTAAAATGGGTTGATGTACCACAAAGTCCCATTTTATTGAAATAGGAAGTAAGCAATGCAGTGATGGGGAAAAACAATTTGATTTTATTGATCTTTTTTTTTTTTTTTCCATTGAGTCTATATGCAACAACAATGTGTGAGTTATTAACTCTTTCCTGATTTGAAGATCAAATCTTGGCCCATTTTGCTCCAACTCTTTATGCATCTGAAAACCATGCTCCCTATAGAATAAAATTTATTTATATATATTTAGTTTCATTTAAATGAAACCAAGCTAGCAGCCTGCAGGCTGATTTCTTATGTGGAACATCGAGGTCAGTGGTGTATTCTTGTGAGTCTGTGAGATGCGAAGTGTCAGCAGCAGCAGCAGTAAAAACAACAGCAACAACAACAGCAGAGATTTCAGTGTTTATTTACAACCAAAATGTCACCTTCCAATAAACATTATTCTTTTTTTTTTACATCTGGTTATGATGGCAGAGTGCAATGTTAAGGTGGAGATGGATATTGTGGTGAAATGTAGTCTTTGTTAAGGTGGTGGTAGTGGAAGTGGTACTGACAGAAGTGGGGTGTAGTAGTGGTGGTGATGTCGGTGTTGGTGACAGTGATGAGGAGGGTGGTGGTGATGATGGTGAGGGTAACTATGTTAAGTAGTGGATGTAGTCTTGTATTAGCAGAGCTGAGAGTATTTCTATTGGAGGTGGTTTATGTGTTAACAGTGGTGGTGGTGGTGGTGGTGGCGGAAGTATCTATTTAGGGACAAGAGATGAGGGGCTGTACTGGTCTAATTTAGGGAGAAATACTTGTTATGGTTTAAATAAGTGGTCGTTATTTAACCCCAGGTCATCCTTGACTGAACAGACTTATAATCAAAGGTGTTCCACCTATGATTATACCATCTTTCTTAAGATCACAAAGCATGAGCTTATAGAAATTTGGCTACTATTTCTAGCAGGCTGAGTAACAAGCAGAGGCACTTGTTAGCTTGTGAAAGAAATGGTTGTGGTAGTGGTAATGGTGGTGGGGCATTTATTGGTGATCTGCTTAGAAGGGGATATGCGCGTTTTCGTGTATGAGTGTGGTGGTCTATGTCACAGTGGTTAGCCCTTTTTGCTGTATTGTATATCCATGGGTGGTCTCTGTGGTTGTACAAGTGGTCTATATACTGTTGTCTAACAGTTTATACAACAGTGCAGGTAGGACGTAACAAAGTGCTGTAGAATTACATCTACAGAAATAATAAAATTGCTAGTGTTGGACAAAATGCCTTGGCTGTAGAACTTGGTTAGGGCTCTTAATATCTTGTGTTTTGGGTTCAAACTCCAGTTTAGTCAACTTAGCCTTGTCACCCTTTCAGGAAGGAAGGAAGGGGAGGATGGGCCATTAAAATGAAATACGAGTCAAGTACTGAAACCAATTTAAATATTCCTATAGACATCCTAGATATGAATGGAATTATAGTGGAAGACACACGCATATATACACACACACACACGAAAACGCGCGCGCGCGCACACACACAATCGTCCCAGTATGTTAAAGATTCAGGTCATTGGGTTTTTTTTTATTGTCTTTTTGTGTTTGGTCAGATACAAAATGGTAAGTTGTACTACACTAGGCTTTCACGGCTTGATAAAAAATGTCTTTGAAGAGAGATTACACTGATTCTTGTAAGCTAGTTTTTGGCTGAGAAATAGATAGATGAAAGAGAGTAAAACAGAGTGAGAAAGAGAGGAGGGATAAAAAAAAATATTTAAAACTAAATCGATAATTCTCTTTACGGTTTTATATTCTCCAACAGAATATATCATCAGCAGTATTGCATTTGAAGAACCGATTCTAGGAAAAGAAAGGGGAAAAAAGATCATAAATAAACAAACACCACCAACACCAAATATAGAGCTGCTGCATTCCATTCTCCAAGTAGGAAAGAAAGCACGTTTACCCCTCTCTCTTTCTTTCTCACCCTCTCTCTCTCTCTCTCTATCACACACACACGCACGCTTTCTTTAAACAAGGGAGATAACCCTGAATTAATTATCGATTTTAAATTGCCACTCACCTGAATATTTTCTTTGCTTTGATATTTTTTATTAAATTCATTTTGATTAAGGATATATTTAAGTTTTATTTACTTTATAAATATCTAACATCAAAGAAATTAAGCGTGTTGTATGTAAAGTAATTGTCAAGATCTGAATTACATTTTTTTTTTTTTTTTT
>NC_068994.1:31754582-31755962 GCF_001194135.2 Octopus bimaculoides
TTTTTTTTTTTTTGTTCCTTTTTCGAAAATTCAAAGAAGTTCGCTTTGCAACTACGCGTTTACAGGCTCAAACCCACTGTGCGGTACATAGGGCAAGTGTTTTTCTTCCGTAGCTTTCAGTCAACCAAAGTTCTCTGAGTGAAATCTGGTAGTAATCCAGGATTGTCTATTCCAGAATAATAATTATAGCTGGCGTGTTCACAGTATGGAGTTCTTTTGATCATAGGTCTGATCAATTTTGACTTGTGGACAGTGGGGGACTGGGTCTAAAAAGATTGGTTGCCAGGAGACGAAGGGGACCCACCCACAACTACAATGCTATCATTTAATTGGGGTTTTTTTGTTTTGTTTTTTAAGTATTCTTTACAACTGTCGACAAATACAGCCTAGATGAAATAATTAATGCATTCTTCCAGGAGTGAATAACAAATTCTCAAACTTGAGGGGATGGGCCCCTTAGATACTAACATGGGACCCCATATATGGATTCTAATGGCACAGGGGCCCACTTGCATCGGGAAAGCTGGCAACCTGGCCAGTCCGCCAGTGCTTGCGGGTCAGTGTTGTCATAAGGCATGGGGGCACTGGGTAGTTGCCCGGGAGCTTCATGGATCTCGGGGCCCAATTCTAATCTATGTATGCTGTGACGTTGTCAAAAGATAAATACTATTGGGCTCAGTGCATCGAATTGTCTGGAAGCATATAACGCTGCTGGAGTGTTAAGAAAAAAAAAAACCACAAACAGGAATCAGCAGATATTAATGCCAGGATTATGATACATGAAAATTGGCAATGGTGAACAAAAGAAAAAAAAAAAAAAAAGAGAAATCGCAAATGGATCATTAGGGAAAAGCATAAATAGTCGCAGACATAGTTATGTGCTTCAGAAGTTCGCACCGCAGTTTGTTAGTATAATAAGCGCAATGCTGGGGAAATGTCTTCTATCATATCCCCTTGAAGTGATCAGTATTTTGGTATTGATAGAAGGAAACTGAGCAGCACATTGTCTGTGTGGTAAGAAGCTTGCTTCCCAACCACATGGTTCCGGGTTTAGTCACACTGCGTGGGACCATGGGCAAGTGTCATCTCTTATAGCCTCAGGCCTTGTCGGTGGATTTGGTAGACGGAAATTGAAAGAAGCCCCTCGTATAAATGCATGTATATATGTGTGCGTGTGTGCGTGTGTGTGTGTGTGTGTGTGTGTGTGTGTGTGTGTTTGTCACCCTCCACGCTCGACAGCCAGTGTTGGTGTGTTTACATCCCCTTAACTTAGCTATTCTAGGCTTTTAAAAAAAGTCCTGGGGTTGATTTGTTCGACTGAAACTCTTCAAGGCGGTACCACAGCCAAATGACTGAAACAAGTAAAAGATGTGTGTGTGT
>NC_068994.1:31755972-31757525 GCF_001194135.2 Octopus bimaculoides
ATGTGTGCGTGTGTGCGTGTGTGTGTGTGTGTGTGTGTGTGTGTGTGTGTGTTTGTCACCCTCCACGCTCGACAGCCAGTGTTGGTGTGTTTACATCCCCTTAACTTAGCTATTCTAGGCTTTTAAAAAAAGTCCTGGGGTTGATTTGTTCGACTGAAACTCTTCAAGGCGGTACCACAGCCAAATGACTGAAACAAGTAAAAGATGTGTGTGTGTGTGTACACAAAATTGTTTGGGTTTTTTCTTGAGCCTTAGGACTCATAAGACCGGCTTTCAAGGCGTATAAAAGATCGACATCACAATATTCCTCTTCAATGGGACACTGATCCATTACAGGGTCTAATACCAGCAATTTTGCGGCGGGTGGGGGGTAAAGTGGGAGCAAATCGATTACATCGAATCCAATACTTGACTGGTATTTTATTTTATCGACCCTGAAGAGATGAACAGCAAAGTTAACTTCGGTGGGGTTTGAATTCAGAATGTACGTACATACATACATACATACATGGATATATCAGTAGAAAGCTCCGTGATGATAGTAACATTGATCATCAAAGCCGTTTATCATGGACCGATAGCCGGATTACTACCTCCTACTTTGAAGGGTATGCGTTTACAATCCAGGAAAAGGAAATATCAACCAAGTACCTGATGCACAAAAGGGATTAGAGATACAGGAAAAGCTGTAAAATGTGACAACCGATGCAGACTCTGTCGAGTTCACACTGAGGATATCATGCACAGCATAAGCAGTTGTCCGAAAATGTCATCACTGTATTCTCTACCGATGAGACATGATGTTGTAGGTAGGACGTTCTATAATGAAATCTGTCGGAAAGATAATCCCGAGGACAAAGAAATAAGAACCCACAATATGGTAGAAGCCAGAGTCACTCATAATAAACAGAAATACTGGTGGAATGTACCAGTGAAGACCTCAAGAAAATGTAAACACAACAGACCTGATGTAATGATTTGAGACAGAGAAGAGAAATTGTGCACATTTATGAAAATTAGCTGCCCAGCGGATGTT
This sequence comes from Octopus bimaculoides, assembly GCF_001194135.2. NCBI lineage: Eukaryota > Metazoa > Mollusca > Cephalopoda > Octopoda > Octopodidae > Octopus > Octopus bimaculoides. Next base: position 31,757,009 of record NC_068994.1, read on the forward strand.
AACATAAAGCCGAAGATCATTGAAAAAGAGAACACCTATGCTGAGCTATTGAGAAATCTACAGTTACTCTATCCAGATTACAAGTTTGGGTTTATACCTGTAATTATTGAGTCCCAGCGATATGTAACACACTGCCCAAATATCAATCTTGAGAAATTAGGCTTCTCAAAGCCAGAAAGGAGAAAGCTATTTCGAAGACTACAGATCCAATCCATCACTGGAACTGTAAAAATCTGTAAAACTTACCAGAAGTTTATCATTTAAATATATATGAGCATGTCTAGATATGCAACTATACGCATGAGAATACATACATAAAACATACAAATCTGCACATACATACATACATACATGTGGAGGCGCAATGGCCCAGTGGTTAGGGCAGCGGACTCGCGGTCATAGGATCGCGTTTTCGATTCCCAGATCGGGCGTTGTGAGTGTTTATTGAGCGAAAACACCTAAAGCTCCACGAGGCTCCGGCAGGGGATGGTGGCGAACCCTGCTGTACTCTTCCACC
>NC_068994.1:31757934-31766590 GCF_001194135.2 Octopus bimaculoides
GAGTTTTATCCACGCATGCGCATGAGACTCTTCCTGTATTTCTTCCGGAACTAGTCCCTGCACATGCGTGGATAAAACTCCGGACATTGAACATATAACAGTCGTCTGCTATAAGTTGTCACTACATGGCTCCCCCGCGAGTGCCGAAAGCACGAAAATAGAAATTTGGAGGGACGCCTGAGGCAAGATGGCTACCGAAAACACCCACAAGATGTGGCACAAATATATACAATTGTGAGATACATGCATGCATGTACAAAAGAATTGACATTGACAAACAACCGTGATGACAACTGTCCAGGAAACTGGAATCATGCTTTAAACTTTTGCAACTCATTTTCGTTTCCCCTAGACTCTCCAAAATTCTCTTCATTGTGTCCGTAGCAGTTACTTCACGTGCTCCACCTCCTCCTCCTCCTAAAATGTGGGTAACCATCACTCCAACAAAGTGTAGGGGTGGTGGTAATCGCCATCGTGAGTTTACCACCACCACCACCACCATTATCCTTCTCCACTTAGTTGAACATATCCATATTCTCAACTGCTTCTCCACGACTATGGAGTTTTACCAGCTGGTCAGCAGGGTCACTATGGACACTAAAACGAGACTCAATTAAGACAAAGTCTTTGTAGGCCACTTGGAAGTTCAGATTTTGATCCTGTTCTTTGGACTAATCCCAGGAACTGTATGGTTGTAATACTGGTGCTACCTCACTCACCTGATATAAATTCAATTGGTTTAGCTTTAATACAATTCACCCGGCATTGAAATTCATTTCCACCACAACTAACACTTCTGTAGACATCTTCGACACCTTAAAGACCCACCACCTTTTCACTTCTAAGCTCACTCCTATTTTGTCTATTCCATCTATCAGTCACACACACACACACACTGTGATTGATATCTAATTTTCTCAATTCCTCTGGTTGCACTAGTTATGCAGCACTGATTCAGACCTAAGATCGAGCTGGAGAACTGAAGAAATACGGTATTTATCCGTTATTGCAAGTACTCTTGGCCGGTTGTGCTTATTGCGCATTCAACCAGTACCACCCTCAACCGCATTGCTACCCTCCTACCCCAATACCCACACCTACAAATCGGATCCCAATTTTCTTTAACTTCTACTTGATCTTCCTCATATTAAATCACATACTCCACCAATTTTTTTTTATTTCTTCTTTCTCATCCTATAACTGCAACGACCTTCTTCCTACTTAGTCTTCTCTCCTTCAAGAGAGACAAGAATTGTTGCTACAATTTAATTAGAAGCTTCCTATTTCTGTAATCACACTCAACTTGATACCTTCAAATTGTCTCACCGCATCGGCCTCACCTGTTTCTATTATCTGTTTAACACTACAACCATCATCGACCCAAAACATTTCAAACTTTAACTGCACATATGGTCAGCCTCCGCTCTCCCACGATCTGTATTTATATGTATCATATATTTGTATGCTGAGGTATATTGATATATAATATATTTGTGAATATGTACAATGGTGTGGAGGTGAGCAAGTGTGCGAATATATGGACTGTATTTATGTGTTTCATGTTGACAGGGATATATGTATGTGTATATGCACGTAGGTATACTTACACACCATACATACATTGGCATGTGCATGTATATGTGAATGTCTATGTGTGTATGAGCGTGCTGATATGTATGTGTATAATATCAATGACATGCGTGTACGTCCCTGTGAATCTGAACGCAGCGGTATAAGCATGTTTTATGTATGCGTACATTCATGTGTATCTAAAGTTATTTACCATTTATATTTTTAATTAATGCTAAGTAATTAAAGTTTCGGGATTATTTCCACTATATTTCTTAACTAGAAATAATCATTACGCTAATGGGTTTTTTTTCTCCATGTTATGAATTAATTTTAATAAATTAAAATTTTTTAATCCACTAAATTAAATATGCTAACATCCACTGGTCCATCACAAGGTCTAACCCTTGTTGCGACGTGGTAGCTTGTGCCCCTCAATGATTCTGAGAGCAATGCCAGTGGAGTGCAAGCTCTAGTAGGGCTTCCAATGCTGGATAGGTCAAGGAATAGAGGCCAAACTCATATGGGCTACCTCTTTCCAGAGCTAAAGATGGTTTGCATAGGATCAACACCTCTAAAAAATAAAAGCAGTTACAGAAGTATCGGCAACCAGTGACGTAATTAATATGGGAGCAAGCGGAGCCACCACTACCCACGAGTACAATTTTCAAAATTGGCGCCTTTTATAGAATGTATAATCAATGAGTTAAAAATTGTTTGGTATGTGTCACGGCACCTTTCTATGTGCTCGCTCTCCCAAAGTTTAGGACCTGGCTACGCTCCTGACGGTGACAATTCAAATCCAATGAGAAAAGACAGGAATCTTTTGAAATAGCTGGAGACACTGAGGAAGAGTTGGTGGAGGGGGAGGGGGGACAAAAACAAAAGAAAAACAGAAAAACGGGGACAAATCGGAGAGAATAAGAAAAAACGGCCCAGAGTCGTGAACGGCGGGAAAAAAGTCGATGGAGCGAAGGCTTAGATATAAAAAAATAAAGTAATATGCAAAAACCCCTAACTAACCCAGGTACTCTCTTTAATTTGACGGCTTAGAAGTGCCGCACATCCACAACACTTTCCTTCTTATTCTAATTCATTTTCGATCCCAATTTCAGTTTTCCTCAATTTCTTTTCTAAGCCGAAGGACTCATCCAAAATGTTTTCCGAGCCAACAAGAGAATTTCTACATGGTCGTTCGACCTGCTAGAATTAACAGCCAAATCTTTCTCGAATCGCATCATACTGCTTTATAAAAGGACATGGTGGGTACCCTGCAGATTGGCAAAACGGGATGGTCACAGCTGGGATGCGTTTGACACAAAGCTTATTCAGTATTAACTTGAGGATTAACAAAAGCTACAACAACGAAAATGTTACGAAGGAGAGGAAGAGGGGTTTCTTTGCTATGGAGTGGGTGAGATGATAGAAGTTTTATATTCACCCACCATACACACATCCATACACACACAGACACAAATGCATATAAAGATAAAGGGAGAGAGACAACAATATATAATTGATAATATGCATGTGAATGTCTATTTATTTATTTATTTATTTTTATCAAATGGCTTCAGTTTGGACTAGGAATCGAAACCAATGAAGCTAAGAAGGTAACAATACACAATTACTACCTATCCTAACGGACTTGATACACTTTGACGGTAAAACCCGAAATCCTGAGACGGCCTGCATCAATGGCATAACTTCACCACCACCACCACCACCACCAAAACATCTCTTCTTCACTTCAGTCTCTTTATTATTTAAAAACTTGAAGACAAAACAGCAACGGCACTTTCTTTCTCTTACCCTCACTCTCAGACGAAGAGTAGGCCTCCGAAACGTTAGATTTTTCACTCCTAACACCGGAAGAACTTAAGGAAATCTTCTAGGAACTCCAGTTTGAAGTTCTGCTGATTTTGCATATAATTTCAAGTGGCGACTAAAGCCGGCTGACACCGGTCTATATTTGGACTCATAAAAACAAATCACCGATTAGATTTGACGGCTGATTATTATTTCCATCATCTGCTATAAACGTGATTAACCTCATCTGCATGGTAACACGCCAGTTTGGCTTGTCTTCTGCTTTATTTACCAACATAACCACGTCGGTATAGATGTGATTTATTTTTATTTGAATATATATGTATATGTATACATGGCCAGAAAGTGTCCGCTTTTCTACTGGTTCGTTGCGCTGTCTTTCATCTCATGGTGAGTTAATTTAAATCGAAAAAGTCTGAGATGTGTGTGTGTATGTATGTGTCCATATTTACATATACCCACACATACATAATATATATGCATAAATATACATACACGCACATTGTATTTCTATCTGTCTATTGGTCTACACACATACACGCACACGCACACGCAGGTACACACACACACACACACAGAGTCGTAAACATTTGAATTCCCGAAAATAATTTTATATAAAATAATAGCGAAAATTGATCGGATATTTTTAGCCGGCTATATTTTGGAACATGAAATATTTTTATAATTGAGACACAACGATATTGGAAGATTCTCTGTTAAAAAAAAAATGAAAATTGATTACAAAAGAAAACAAATTTGAAAAAAACCCTTCTCTTTATAATTTTAAAGATTACAGCTAAAATAATGATTGATAATGATTAGGGCAGCTTTTACACATTTAATAAAACATCTGAAAGACATCTAAAGGAATTGGGAATGCAATATCGCAATGTTTGTGCTTTAATAAATAATGCACTTTTAACATAAGCCATGAATTCTTAAGAAAAAGTATTAGTTGAGTGAGCACAATGCCGTATATTTGTATATGAGGGGTATAGTTGACAGTCGAGCCTATTATATAACTGGTATATATGCAAGCAATGTCTATGTGTAGCGGGATCTCTGCAAGATCGCTCAATATGATACAAATAGCAATGAAGTTTCCCTCAAATAACAATTTTTTTTTATCTTTTAAAAAGGGACACGTTGGATGTAATTCTAGATATATTTTTTAAAAGGTGTTTGAAAAAGAAAAAAATACATGCCAGGGGTGGTCATTTCTGGAACATCTTTGATCAGAAGTCTACTCTGACGGGGTTGACGTGGGGTCGAAATAGTAATAACAACTGGTATTTATTTGATCGACAATTACTAGAGGTGATAGATGAAAGTCGATTTTAGTGAGATTTGAACTCCGGAATGTGAGGTAGCGAGTTTTTTGCAAAGAAGTAGAGGGTATGTTGTGACGTTCATGCATTTAGCTTTCGATCTAGTGTCCCAGACATCCTCAATTATTTCCTCATCAATTAATACAAAATATTAATTAAAAGAAATAACTGTAACTCGAAGAACTCAAATACACACATAAACACATGTGTATGCATACATATAAACATGCACATACACACACATAATGTGCATGTACATAGATACATACACACACACACACATATATATATATATACACACACACACACATGCAAACATGACTTATTTCTTCGCTTTGGCACTGACAGATCTAATTTATTATTTTTTAAACAACTACTCCTAAAAAACATGAACCAAAATGTCTTTCTATTTAACATTATCTATGTAAGTAGGGAAACAGACTGATAGCGAAGGAATGATGCCGTGTTAGGTAGTTTTCGACAAAAAGCATCTCTCTTTTTTTTTTTATACTGAGTGTTTCATCTCTGTTAAAAAGTAAGAGAATCGCGGGAACATTTTTCTGTCACGAGATATTTTATTTATCGACTTAATTGTTAAAGCAGTTCATTTTTTAGAGCAAAACATCAACAGATCTATATAGATATTTTTTTATTCTTATTAATTAAGAATTTAATATTTATCTTTTATTTTTTACTAACATAACTTTCCTTTAATTTAAAATTCTGCTAATTTTATTAGGCCATGTATATTTTGGTTTTTAGTAATAGCGTTTTTGCTTACTGAATGTGTCTACAAGAAAAAACAAAACAAAAACAAATGTTTTCTATCAGATAAGAGATTTGAAAAGCAAAGCCCAATGTCGGCTTGCGTTTGTTGTGCTCAGTTATCTATCTATCTATCTATCTATCTATCCATCCATCCATCCGAATATATGAAAATGTGTGTTAATTTCTGTATTAAGTTCGTCTCCTGTATAAATAGATATATTTATATAGATCAGGTCCAGTTCATACGCCTATTAAAATAAATTAATATATTTATATAGACCAGGACTAGCTCACACATCTATAAAAAAATATATAGTTAACTGATGAAGAACCAGGTTAAATCATGTTTTCATGTGTGTGTAACCATCACTAATAACTTTAAAAAAGTTTGTGACGACAGAATAATTAGCGGTATTATACTGCTGCTAATTTAATTAATTAGAACACCTCCTGCACAAAAGTACTCACCATGTACCCATTACTTTAACTCTTTTCTTGCAGTTTCGTGACTGTGTTGTAGTCAATGATTATTATTTAAGCATGAATATCACATAATATCACATAATATCACGCTAGTACGGCCGGGACCTGTGGAGTGCCGGATTAACGAGTTTGCTTGGATAATTTAGATTTTTCGATTAACATACACTTTACTCAACAGTTAACCATCACAACGTACCTTTTAAAATATCCTGTAAATCCATATGATAGTCAATAAGGGGAAAAAATCGACATGAAATGAAAAGCAAGTGAAATTTTGATAAAGAGCAGATAAAACAAAGGGGTATAGATAAGTACACGGATTCTGTTGACTTGCGTAAGAAAGTTCAACGCTGCCTCTTTCAAAATGAAGAGCTGAAATTTAAATTTCAGTTCCATATTAAGAAGTGGGAGCTAACAGGATCGTCATCTTTATATTGAAAGGTGACTAAAACATCTGAAACTGGTGATGAAATTGTCCTGTTATCTTCAGGAGCTGATGATGATAGTGGCAGCATGCTTGGGTGAACAGAAGTCCATGGCATTAAATTTTCAAATGTCAGTTCCCCTATTTCATGATTTCAATTTTTAGCTATTTTTAAAAATGAATCTTTCAATCTAATCTGTTTCATATATTTTGGCCTTTCTTAAGTTTATTCTACAAAATGTAAACTTATATCATTTCTTGTTAAGTTATAAAACTCTTATTCTAGATAAACCTTTTCACCCTTTGGGAATCTGCTAAAATATATTTTATGTCTCAGGGAAACCTCACAAAAAAGTTGGTGCATAGTTTTTTGGTGCTACTTTAGCATGCAGTCTACCACAGTATTCATAGTTTATGCTGTGAAATGACCTGATCTGAAATTAGATTTAGGCTTAGCTTAGGATTAGCCTGCATGCTAAAGTGTAAATGGCCAGGTAGACCATGCTCAAATGTGGCATCACTTTTTTATCTTTTTCTTAGTCTTTTGTAGATCAAGCAAATTGTAAAACTGTCTTCGAAAGGTTTAGCTGTCTAAATCCATTAGATATCCCAAAGAATGTGTGAGAAGTTTTATCTAATACCTTGTTTAAATCAAATATCCTTACAATCCTCCGTTAAGAGATCACTTTTCTTTATGCCATGTGTTTGTATAATAAAATAATGATTATAGAATTAAACATAAAAATGCATTTGCATATAAGGCGCAGGTGTGGCAAGAAGTGTGGTAATGTCCAATTGAGAGGAAAATAACAACTTGCGTGGAAACACATGATAGTTAATGACATGAAGAGCATCTGCCTCTGTGATTTTTTTTGTCTCATCCAGACAAGCATAGAAAAGTAGATTTTAAAACAGTGATAATAATAGATCTTGCAAAACAAATTCAAAAACAAAATAAAACTTGAACTTTGGACAAATTGTCAACTTAATGAGTTCTGTTGTAAGTAAGTTCCCTGGTTATTACTGGTGGTGAGTCTTAGAACTTGTAGGGCTGGCTTCCCAGTTTCCATGACACTTAAGACTGAGATCCCAACATTATCCCACTGAATGGGATGTCAGTCCACCATAGAGTATGCTCATTTACAGCTTAGTGGAGTATGAAGAAACATGAAATAAAGTGTCACCTAATCTGGGAATCAAAAGCATGATCTTGCATTTATGGGTACAATACTCTAACCCAGTGGTTCTCATCTTGGGTCCATATAGCCCTTTTGAATCCATATAAGATTTTGTTATTAAAATTTATATGCAATAGATACCGTAAATCCTTGAGTATAATCCGCACTTTTTTCCCAAAATTTAAAGGTCAAAATTTCTAGTGCGTACTATATACGAGGTTAAAAATGAAACATATATTTTCTAAGTGATAAATATGTAAAGGCAAAATATGTATTTTTCACTGAAGTTATTACTGTTATTTCTTTATTTTCTGCAAACAAAGTGCACAAAAAAGCTACACGTTTGCATTATGTTATGTATACAATAATAATAAAGGACGTTACCGTATATACGTTTATAAACCAAGGACATTATATAGACCTTGATTCAAGTCAGAGAAGGGGTGCATATTATACACAAGGTTTAGGTTTGTCAGAGGTACAGCCCCCTAAAAATCCCCTGCGTATTATACTCAAGAGCGGACTATACTCGAGGATTTACGGTACTACTTCAATACACAAAATATTTTAACAATTTTTTAATACAATTCCAAATGCAATTTTTAATACAGGCATGGATGTGCGGTAAGAAGCTTGCTTCCCAACCACATGATTCAAGGTTCAGTCCCACTGTGTGACACCTTGGGCAGGTGCCTTCTACTATAGCTTCGGGCCGACCAAAGCCTTGTGAGTAGATTTGGTAGATGGAAACTGAAAGAAGCCAGTTGTGTGTATATATGTGTGTGTGTCTATATTTGTACCTCCCATCGCTGCCCGACAACTGGTGTTGGTGTGTTTACATCTCCATAATGTAGCGGTTCAGCAAAAGAGACTGATAGAATAAGTACTAGGATTAAAAAATAAGTCTTGGGTCAATTTCTTCGATTAAAATCCTTCAAGGCGGTGCCCCAGCATAGCTGCAGTCAAATGACTGAAACATAAAAATTTTTTTTTTTTTTTTAATTAAGAAAGAATTCTTAATAATATCTAATTATAAAAACGTGATATGATTTTATTAAAGATCAAATGGCCATGAG
>NC_068994.1:31766971-31774634 GCF_001194135.2 Octopus bimaculoides
ACACACACACACACGTATACATATATACGATGGGCTTCTTTCAGTTTCCGTCTACCAAATCCACTCACAAGACTTTGGTCGGCCTGAGGCTATAGTAGAAGACACTTGCCCAAGGTGCCACGCAGTGGGACTGAACCCAGAATCATGTGGTTGGTAAGCAAGCTACTTGGCCATGAGCCTTTACAGTATGTTAGTTCATCAATTTAAAATGAATAATAAAATCAAACTTTTTTCTTTCTTTTCTTTATATCATGTTTGATTATTTGAAATCTATCTTTTCAGTTCTCTATTACACTCTGTTCTTGTGTCCAAGTAATTCGTTCAAGTGAAGTGTTAGTGATTTGAGCTTTCCTACATGGACAAGATGCAATCTGTCAAATCAATCCAATCTATGTGGAAACAGTTTACATTTTGTGGTAAAACCTACCATCGGAATGATCAGTGGAAGACAACCAACAATGGCAATGAAAATGATAAACAGAAGAAAACGCAGCCTGCAGCCCAGCTGGGCAGTTTACTCCAAGAGATGCCTCAGCAACAACAACAACAACAACAGCAGCATCAGCAGCAACATCAACATCATTCACACCATCCTCAACATAATCATTTATATTCTAATAATTACAACTATGCAAACAATAATAGCAACCTCAGCAACAACTCTCCTGGTGGTGGTGGTGGTGGGGGCAATGGTAGTAATAGTAGCAGTAGTAGTAGTATGATGAATGTAAATCATTCAGTGACTGTTACAGGTTCTAATCATGACAGTACCCTATCAACTGGTTCAATACGTGGCATGAATCCTGAAATCAAAGAATTCAGGTGCAATCTCTGCCCTAAAATATTCTCACAACAGACGGGTCTTCAAATTCACATGCGAGTCCATTTAGAAAAACCTTTGAAAGTTTCAACTAGTCCTAAGCATTATGGTCAAGACTCTGCCCAGAAAAACCATGAACATAGCCATTCCTCAGAGAAAACTTACCAATGTAATGTTTGCTTCAAGACATTTAATCAACAAGTGAACCTGCGTAACCATGAACGAACACATACGGGGGAAAGACCTTTTCAGTGTAATGTTTGCATGAAATCATTTACCCAGCAAACCATACTTCATAACCACCAGCGTGTTCACTCAGGTGAGAAGCCCTTTAAGTGTATTATCTGTGAGAAATCATTCAGTAACCAAACTATTTTAAAAAACCATGAACGTGTACATACTGGTGAACGACCATTTAAATGTAGCAATTGTCCAAAGGCATTCAGTAATCAAACCATCTTAAAAAACCATGAACGTGTACACTCAGGAGAAAAACCTTTCCAGTGTTCTCTATGTCTGAAAGTTTTTAGTCAACAAACAAGTTTGAAAAACCATCAACGCGTCCATACTGGCGAGAAGCCTTTCCAATGTGGTGTTTGCTTGAAATCTTTCAGTCATCAAACCATTCTTAAAAATCATGAACGAGTCCATTCTGGGGAGAAACCATATAAATGCTTAGTTTGTTCAAAGTCATTCAGTCATCAAACTATTCTAAAGAACCATGAACGTATCCATTCTGGGGAAAAGCCATTTCAGTGTAGTGTTTGCTTGAAGTCCTTCAATCAGCAAACTATCCTTCGAAACCATCAGAAAACACACACTGGGGCATTTCCATACAACTGCTCTTTCTGCACAAAGGTCTTCTCAGAAGAAGAGTATTTAAAAGACCATGAATATGTCCATCGAAAACATCAAGATATTAGAAATGATCTCCCTAGGGAGGATGAGGTGGGAAGCCCCACCCCACCATACACACCACCTGTTCAATCATCTTCCTCACCTCCTTTATCATCAAGGTCCTCTCCAATGCAACAGTCTACTCCATCAACCTCAGGTCCCTCCTCATCTCCTGTACCATTTTCTTCAGCGCCTATTCCACCAATGTGGCGACCTCCTGCATATCTGCAACCGATGCCACCGCAGTATTGGGAAAATGATTATAATTGGTCTAGGGCTTTCTCTGTGTCAACATATTTAACACCTTGGACAAAGCGGTCATCAAACCGTGGGAAAACTCACTGAAAGAACTTTGTCATCATCATCATCATTGGCATCATTATCATCATCATCATCATCGATACCATCATCATCATTCCACATTTTAATGTCCACTTTTCCATGCTTGCGTGGGTTGGATGGAGTTTATCGAGGTAGATTTTCTGTGGCCAGACATGTTCTCACAAAATACTGGAAACGAATGACAGTGACAGTCATTTTACAACTATCACATGATGTCATAACAAGGAGACACAAACGCATATGCACACATACATATGTGTGAATGGTGGGTTTCTTTCAGTTTTCAAATACTAAATCAACTCACAAGGCTTTGCTCAGCCCATGGCTATAGTAAAAGACACTTGCCCAAGGTGTCATGCATTGGGACCGAACCCTGAATCATGTGATTAAGATTTCAAGGTCAGCTGAAATCATCTTTGTGAGTTCCCAATAAATGAAATTAGCAATCTGATTTTTTAAAGCTTCACTTTAACAGTATTATCAACTAATTAAGACATTATCACAACCACTACCACCACCATCATCATCATCATAATAATTATTATTTGCTTTTCATCCTTTTGGGGTTGATAAATTAAGTACCAGTTGAACACTGGGGTTGATGTAATCGACACATCCCCTCCTGCAAAATGGCTAACCTTGTGGCAAAATTTGAAACCATTATTATTATTATTATTATCATTATTATAATTAGTATTGTAATTACTATTGTAATAGAGTGACAGATGAAATGCCTTGCTGTGTTTAGTTACATCTCTGTAGCTTCAAATACTGCAAAAAGTCAACTTTCACCCTCTCATTCTACAGACAACATATAGAATCCCTGATATAACCCTAACCCGTCTCAATACAATTGTGTGCTCTTGTACCAATGTAAAAATTGTAAAAGAAGGAAAAAAAAAAAGAAAAAAAATTTACCATTTATAATGTTCCTCTTCCTCATCATCACTACCACTATTGTCATGATCATTTTCATCATCATCATTAAGTGTTCATCACTTATGGAAAATATATTTTTGTCTTGCAAAAGCTATACAACAAAACGAACATTTCCAGAGGTTATTTATTTACTGTGACCAGAAAGTTGTGAATTCTATATATTTGGCATTATGGTCTCTTTCTTTATCTCTCTGTCATATGTATGTGTGTATATGTGTGTGTGTGTGTGCAATTTCATTTTTTTAATTTAGAGTTAATTTTGACTGGCCACCCACTTGGTAGCAAGGTTGTGAAGGAGAGCATCTTGTTTTCTATCTATGTATGTATGTATGAGTGTGTGTGTGTATGAACGTATGTATGTATATACAAGGGGGTGCTGAAAAGTTCTTGGCTTTAAGGGTATCATAAAAAGCCTGGTTGGGGACCCAACCTTCAGTTCTTTTACAGGGCTTAGGAAAACTGAAGGACCGCTGCAATAATTGTGTGAATTTGAGAGGGGAATATATTAAACAAAATCATAATTAACTGATCTTCCTGCATTTTCTTTTACCCAAAACCAGGAACTTTTCAGCACCCTTCATAGTTTTTCTATAAATTATCTTGTGATGCTCCAGAACACATCATCAGTAGTGTTTCCTGGTCTTTCATCAGTCACACTCACAACTGGATGATCCAGCTGGAGTTGATCAAGCCCCAGCTTGTCTCCAGTTAGCACTACACCTGGTAGCACTGCCCCTTTCAGGGCTCACACTTCCTGACCTACAGCCAATCTTAGGCAATCTCAAAAGATGACTAAGTCAGGAAGTGTCAACTTGATGGCCTTTCATCTATTTGCCTCTGTAAGCTGTGCAGAGAAAATACCCTGCACACTTTTTACATCCCATATAAAAAAATATATATATATATTTATATAAAATAAAACTTAGATATTGTCATATTTCAGGATGGTCATTTATTTTCTTGCCAAATAAATACATGCACTATTTGGCAAGAAAAAGGAAAATGACCATCCCAAAATATAACAATATTTGTTTCAACACACAATTTCACATCAAGAATCTTGCAAAACAAATACATACATGTAAAAACTTAGTTATGTTTCAGCCAAAATTGGCCCAGGCCATGTCTCACTTAGCATCATCACCTAATAGAATCTTTTAAGTCATTTTAAAGTCAAGTATTGTGGTTTTATGGCCCATTCAAGTTAGGGAGTTGTTATTGACTGAGATGTATCCAGGTACAGGTGGCTTGTTTTGGTATCCCTTTCCAGATATTGTTTGAAGGTGATGATCCTTTTTTGCTTTGATTCGTTTTGGGATGTTGAATTGAGTAGGGCTAGTTAAGCAAAAGTATTCGTGTTGCAATGTGATTATGTGTTATGACTCTGAATTGTACAGGGAGTGTATGGCATGGGGTCCTAGTCTTTATTGAATTGTGAACTTGATGTTAAGATCATTTGGGCAATGCGAGTAATATATTCTCCACATTATGCAAATGATATAATTCTCACAGTGTTATTAGGGAGAACCGAATTTCAATGTTTTAAGGCAGTCACAATAATCAAAATCAGTCATGCTATTTATTTTCTTTTATGATTGTTCTCTGGGGGTGTCTCAGTTCTCGTAATGTTTTGTTCAGTATGGTGAGACCATCGATATGACGCCTGACTCTCTGGACTGGAAAGTTCTGAGGATCCAGGAGTTCATCTGTTTTATTGTTGATGTGAAAGCTCCAGTTGAGATTGTTGTCAACAATTACTCCTAAGTTTCTGATATCATTGGATGCCATGAGTGGTTTGTCTGAAGCAAAAGAATATGGTTGTTTAAACATTCTCTTTTCCAAAGTGCATGAGTTAAAATTTTCTCTCATTTAACAACATTTTATTTCTGTCCATCCGTTCACTTGCAGCATGCAGATCGGACTGGAGTTTTGTTTGGTCTTCTCCACTGATGAGTTTTGGGATCATGGAGTCATCTGAAAATATCTTTATTTTACTCTGCTTGATGACATTTGAGATGTCATTTATACAGACTATATATATAAAATGTGTGTGTATACACACACAAATAGGGTATGGGTAGTATTTATTCGCATGATGACTTCTCAGGAGAAAATAAAACAATGTTTTTATTTTTTGAGATATATTTGTCAAATTTGGGTCAGTTTGTCTTCATGACATGCTCTGTCGATCTCACTCAATGAACCTACTTTTGGCCTCAATGACAGCCTCCAGGTGACCTCAGAACTGGCCACAGGCCTTGGTCACTATTTCCCGTTTTAAGCCCCTGAAGGCCCTGGTAATCCTGGCCCTCAGTTTGTTCTTTGTGTTGCAGCTGGATATGTTGGACTCTTGTTCCGCCACACCCCACACAAAGAAGTTAAGGGGGTTGCAGTCAGGTGAGTTGAGAGGCCAAATGTCAGGTACTGTGTCATCAAAGAAATTCTCCAACAGCCAAGCCTGGGTCTTTTGGTTAGTGTAGCAGGGTGCGGAGTCTGGCTGGCACGCATACACAGCTGCCTGGTCAATTCAGGGTTTCACCATCTCGCTCAGAACATAGGTATAGCTGTCAGTGTTCAACCAGAGGCTCTCAGGGCAGAAGTGGAGTGGCATGACATCACCTTCACCACTGAAGACCATGACTGTTGCTGGAAATTTAATCTGCATGACTCTAGGGGTGAGATAGTGAGCCACCCGTTGTTGCTCTGAGAGTTAATCTTCTGGTCTTGGCCGTAATTTTTCTTGTCAGAGAAGAACCACAGCATGCCTGGCTTCAGTAGGTGTTTCAACTTGTTGATCAGCTTTTTGGTGTGCTTGAGTCACTTTTCCTGCATTGCCTTGGACAGAAATTTTCCCCCTTCCTCATCTTGTATGAAAAGTGTTGAATTGAATATCTTCATGCACCACCAGCCTGATGAGCTTTTCATCCACACCTTTCTCCTGTGCAATGACACACATTAACTTGCTGATGATTTCTTGGATTGCAATGATGAATTCCAGATTTCTGATGGTTTTAGATCATTGATTACAGGTTTTCCTCCCTGCTGTTCCAACATAGTTGAAACCTGAATCTTTTAGCTCCTTTGTAGCCTTTTTCACCATCCTCCTGTTGATGTCAAGGAAGGCAAAAATCTTGTTTGCCCTTCCTTTCAGCATAGATTCCAAGCACTCCATGCCTCTTCCAAAAATTCGGGTTTTCAAAATTTTCCATAGTCAATTATTCTGCAAAAAAGTAAAGCAAAAATGGTTATTGTTTTTAAGAAGAAAAAGATGGATTACAAAAGTAAGAAAATTATGTGTTAAATTAGCAGTTGAAAATTGCGAACAATAATGTCTGCACTGTGTGTGTGTGTGTGTATCATCATTATTATCATGGTTTCATGTCGACTGTATATAAAATGTGAAGTAGTTGGCATTAGGAAGGTCATCCAACTGTAGGAACCATGCCAAAATAGACATTAGTGCTTAGTGCAGCTCTCTGGCTCTTCAGTTCATGTTGAACAATCCAAGCCATGCCAGTATGGAAAAGGGATGTTAAATGATGCTGATATATATATAAAATTGTGTCTGTGTGTTGGGTGCCTGTCAGCGTGCTGTGGACCAGTTTGACTTTTCCAAGTGTCCCTGACATCTGAACTTCCCCTGCTGAACTCTTGGACCTTTGATGTCTCCAATGCCACAAAGACATAAAACCAGCTGACATGGGTGGGGCCGTGGTGGTGTAGTGCATCGATCTCTACAAGGTAGAAGCTCTCTGCCAACTTCAACCCCACGCCCAGCTACCAACAGACTGTGTCCTCCACTATCCATAACCTCATTGTCCGCACCCCCACAATTTGCTTCCTCCCCAAAATCCACAACCCTGGCTGCCCCATTGTCTCCACCTGCAACTGAACTCATCTCCAGATATCTTGACTGTGTCCTACCCCCCTAGTGGCTTCCCTCCCCTCTCACATCCATGACACCAACTATGCTCTTCGTTTGTTCAACTCTTTCTCCTTCCCTCCTGGCCCCTCTAAACTTCTCTTCACTCTTGACATCAAGAGTCTATACACAATGATCCCTCACCACAAGGGGCTGTGTGCACTCCAACATTTCTTTGACCTTCAATCCAACCCCCAACCTAACACATCCATACTGCTTTGTCTGGTCGAACTTGTCCTCTCACTTAACTGCTTCTTGTTTGTGGTTGATTTGTACCAGCAGATCTCTCGGGAGTGGCCATGGGAATGAGAATGGGCCCAACTATGCGAACCTGTTCGTTGGCTACATTGAGGCCCAAATATTCTCAAGTTTCACTGATTCCACTCTTGAACTATACAGTCGTTATACTGATGATTGTATCGGTGTGACCTCACTCTCCCGCGAACATCTAGACTCCTTCCTCTCTTTTGTCAAATCTTTCCATCCTGCCCTCCACTTCTCCTGCACTATTTTCCGACACCTCAGTCGCCTTTCTCGACATTTCGGTCAGCATTCATCACTCCACTCGCACCACCTCCATCCACTACAAACACACAGACTCACACTCATACCTCCTCTTCCTCCTACCCTAAACACACCAAGCTCTCCATCCCCTATTCTCAATTCCTCCGTCTACACAGGCTCTGCAGTGACAACCATGACTTTGAGACTCAGTCTCAACTCATGGCTCGCCACTTCATCCT